>NC_092861.1:106009766-106120246 GCF_032062135.1 Pyxicephalus adspersus
TTGCTCTCACATGTGTGAAGTACGTACACAGGTTGGGACAGGACAGTTTACTGTTAATTTATTTATAATACAAGCAGATATCACCTTGAACTCATCACAAAATGCTCAGAATAAAATCTGACAGATGTGTAGGCCTAGTCAGTCTCTTTCCATCTGCCACTGTCTGCCTTGGTTTGCTTATGGCTGAGTAACTTTCAAATACATCCATCCTCACCAAAACAATCCTACAATATGTTGTGATGCAAAAATAAAAAATGTTCATGTTTGCAATTATGCCTAGAACAATTCAGTGAACAATAATTTTTAAATAATGACATGTTATTATCAAAAGCAATCAGTGATTTTAAGCTTCATTCATCATCTCTGTATATCACTCAAAAAATTCTATCGTTGTCTTTTAACTCAAATGTAGTAAACTTTGAATGGACTGAAAGTCATCATATACCAGATGAATGGTGTTGCAATTGGTGATGCTACAATTTACTGTTTTTTTTCATCATTTGTAGCTGCTATTTATTCTATTTTCATTTCTTTCAGAGAAGAACAAAACAAACTGCCTATTCATATTGATATTGAGTAATCAAAAATTTAGGACACAATATCCAGACTCCGCTTTAAAGTTTAGAAAAGATGAAAATAAAATGTCTAGGTTTCTAAACCTATAGGAAATAAATGTGGGTTGTCTCTTGATATCTGCACCCATTATAGTTTCAAATGTCATTTTAAATTAATAGTATGTGCGATATGTCATTTATTATTCCGAAGAACAACAACAAATCTTGGCCAAAGAAGGTAAAAAAAACAATATGCAAATATCATAACGCTATGATTTTTGTTACTAAATTAGTAAAAATTTAAAAAACAAAAAGTAAATTTAAAAACAGTACAAAATATAAGGTAATTACTTTAGCTAGTTTCAGTAAGAACTAAACATTTACTTATTTACAGCTAAACATCCCACACTTTAGGCACAATACACCTGTATATATTAGTGTACAGTGTTTTTCTAAACAATAATCTGAGCAAAGTAAACAGAAGTGATTTACCATTGCCTTTAATGGGACACATGAGAGTAGCCATGTTGTGCTTTAGTTACAGAGACAGATTTAAGGCCATATAATTTAGAAAAGTAATTTCATAAAAGACTACAAATAATTGAGAATATGTGTCCTAATAAGCACCTACAAAATAATATTATATTTAGGCTATGTAATATTTGTAGAGAAAGCTGGTGTACCAAACTCTCTAGGGACTGACACATGTTTTTTGAATTCTATGTTCTTTAAAACCATCATTAATGAATGATATGGTAGATTCCTAGCCTCAATGTACTATATGAATTATTTAACACACTTTATGGTAAGAAACAAAAATAAAATACAAATCGATTGTGTATATTTCTGAAGAAAGCAAGCCAGTTTATTAAACATATTGATTTGCCATTTTGATCCATATTGGACCATCTCTGTGTACCCTGAAGGCAGTCTAATAAAGAGCTAAATGTTGTATCAGTGTAACTAATACACTTCATTGCTGGTGTGAGGATACTATTATCTACTTATCTAACACAATAACAATATATCACAATTAAAATCTCTGGACCGTATCCAAAGCTGCTGGTTTGTGCCTAAAAAATGATAAATGCCTAAAGCGACAATGGGTATTTTAGTCATCCATCTTGTGATAAGTTATTTTTTATCTTGATTAAATAATACCCCAAGAACTGCATTTTATCAATATAGATTTTTGTTATCTTCCCCCAATTATTGATTTCTAGCAGACAAAAGAGGACAATTAAGCAGCTGTAGTAGTACCGGGGACAGATCATATAATAGCAATTTGGTTAGTAATGGCGCTGTTCCAAAATTTCTTTCATACAAATTCTGGTGAAGATCTCAGTTAACAGTAGTTCACAACTTTAGGTAACAGAACTTTACAGATTCTTATTTAAAGGTCAACATCTTAGTTAGTACAACTATGAGCATTCAACAGACTCCCTTAGGAGTACAAAAACATAAACCATTTAAGATCCAAGTATCAATTTTGTTGTAGGTAAATTTTAGGTTCGCAGCCGCATGCAGCTGCTTGGTCTTCTGTACTTTCTTCTGTCTTTTTGACAGTAATAAAGTAATGATTCATCTAATTAAAGTAATCATCAAAAAAGCATCATAACTAGCAAGCTTCATCTACCTTTTTGGTGTGTTACCAGAATACATATTTCCCCAGTACTCATCTCCTTTAACATCATATTTTCCTTTCATATGGGTATCGGGTACAAGTTACCAGATAAAGGACCACACAGCATGAAACATAATCTTCATGACTTCTCAGTTGCAACAACAAGGCATGTTGACAATGTTAGGTTGCAACTAAATGTTAAAAATAAACAAACTGTAACTAAACATAACAAATAAAAAATTGCAAGCAGGCGGTGTCCCTTCTGCAATAAAGTAAACATACCTGCCTGACCACAATTTTTTATTTCCATTCACCTGTAAAAATTTAAAAAACAAAAAGTAAATTTAAAAACAGTACAAAATATAAGGTAATTACTTTAGCTAGTTTCAGTAAGAACTAAACATTTACTTATTTACAGCTAAACATCCCACACTTTAGGCACAATACACCTGTATATATTAGTGTACAGTGTTTTTCTAAACAATAATCTGAGCAAAGTAAACAGAAGTGATTTACCATTGCCTTTAATGGGACACATGAGAGTAGCCATGTTGTGCTTTAGTTACAGAGACAGATTTAAGGCCATATAATTTAGAAAAGTAATTTCATAAAAGACTACAAATAATTGAGAATATGTGTCCTAATAAGCACCTACAAAATAATATTATATTTAGGCTATGTAATATTTGTAGAGAAAGCTGGTGTACCAAACTCTCTAGGGACTGACACATGTTTTTTGAATTCTATGTTCTTTAAAACCATCATTAATGAATGATATGGTAGATTCCTAGCCTCAATGTACTATATGAATTATTTAACACACTTTATGGTAAGAAACAAAAATAAAATACAAATCGATTGTGTATATTTCTGAAGAAAGCAAGCCAGTTTATTAAACATATTGATTTGCCATTTTGATCCATATTGGACCATCTCTGTGTACCCTGAAGGCAGTCTAATAAAGAGCTAAATGTTGTATCAGTGTAACTAATACACTTCATTGCTGGTGTGAGGATACTATTATCTACTTATCTAACACAATAACAATATATCACAATTAAAATCTCTGGACCGTATCCAAAGCTGCTGGTTTGTGCCTAAAAAATGATAAATGCCTAAAGCGACAATGGGTATTTTAGTCATCCATCTTGTGATAAGTTATTTTTTATCTTGATTAAATAATACCCCAAGAACTGCATTTTATCAATATAGATTTTTGTTATCTTCCCCCAATTATTGATTTCTAGCAGACAAAAGAGGACAATTAAGCAGCTGTAGTAGTACCGGGGACAGATCATATAATAGCAATTTGGTTAGTAATGGCGCTGTTCCAAAATTTCTTTCATACAAACTCTGGTGAAGATCTCAGTTAACAGTAGTTCACAACTTTAGGTAACAGAACTTTACAGATTCTTATTTAAAGGTCAACATCTTAGTTAGTACAACTATGAGCATTCAACAGACTCCCTTAGGAGTACAAAAACATAAACCATTTAAGATCCAAGTATCAATTTTGTTGTAGGTAAATTTTAGGTTCGCAGCCGCATGCAGCTGCTTGGTCTTCTGTACTTTCTTCTGTCTTTTTGACAGTAATAAAGTAATGATTCATCTAATTAAAGTAATCATCAAAAAAGCATCATAACTAGCAAGCTTCATCTACCTTTTTGGTGTGTTACCAGAATACATATTTCCCCAGTACTCATCTCCTTTAACATCATATTTTCCTTTCATATGGGTATCGGGTACAAGTTACCAGATAAAGGACCACACAGCATGAAACATAATCTTCATGACTTCTCAGTTGCAACAACAAGGCATGTTGACAATGTTAGGTTGCAACTAAATGTTAAAAATAAACAAACTGTAACTAAACATAACAAATAAAAAATTGCAAGCAGGCGGTGTCCCTTCTGCAATAAAGTAAACATACCTGCCTGACCACAATTTTTTATTTCCATTCACCTGTCCTTGCTCCGTCAGGGGCACTGCCATCTTCCTCTGCTTCTTTTCTGAGGGTGAGATCTTTCCAGCATCCTGCACTGTACTGTGCATGCATGCAAATTTTGAAGGTGGAACATTAGTTCCACTTTAATTTAATCCTCATGTACAAATTATTTGCAGCAATAGGTGCAGCAGACTTACTTTTTTAATAGACACAGATGTATGTGCTTGCATTAAGATATGAAAATAGTAGTCCAGTCATTTCCCAAATAAATGTAATATATATAGGCAGCTTTGTCATCTTATTAAGATTCATAAATAAACTAAAACAGTTTAAAACAATTATTAACCATAACCTTCATGTTCTGTATTGATTTTGACAACAAGCAATAAAATTGTGAAAAGTGTATGTTTGTAAGTTACAGGTCTACAGTTAAGGTACTAAAGTCTAATGCATTTGTAAGCCAAACATTTTCAATAAAGCACACAAAGCATCATTAAGATACATATCTGCACTTTACATGTTGTGCTTGCAATGTAGCTGACAAAGAAGAATGAACAGCAAATAAAATTACAGGCTGTAAGCAAACAGAGAAAAAAGTATTGTCATGATGGTTCAACATGTGACACTGATAAATGCTATTCTGTCATTTTGTTTTCAACTGCAGCATTTTATCCCTTTTTAAATCAGCTACTGCAGGTGGATTAAAATAATCCTCCCTCCTTGAGTTTTCAGATATTTTTTTACGTTGGTTCAGTGTTTGTCCCAATTAGTGTCAAACCTCATGCCTCCCTCAGTGAGGCTGTATTACAAAGTGGGAGATGTCATGCTGTCACTGCTTTCTAATGTCCTTTAATGTAGTCTGTGACCACTGATGCATCAGTCATGCTGTTCTGACAAATGACACTGAGCTTTGAAAATGATGCAATCGTCCTAAAGTGGTCCAGTTATTTCCAGTTAGTTGCAGGTTTACCTCAAAGCTATAGACAGGTCCAGATAAAAAAAGAACCCAGAAAAAGGTATTAAAACTGGGAAATAGGATGGAAAGCAAATATTGTAGGGAAATCTTCCAATCTTTTAAAGACTCCAGACAGGGATGTTATCAGAAGTTATCAGAAGTGAAACCATATACTACTTATATAATTTAACAACTACAAATTATTTATAAGAATACAGAGGCCTGTTTATAACCAAGGTTAAACCATATGTTTAACTGTTTTGTATATACTTTAAAAATAATAATTTTCTGCTTTGAAGTCACATTTACAGATCTCTAGACCTAAAAAGTTCCATTATTTTTACTGGAAGATAGCTAAGGAAGTGCTATAATGTTTTGTCTTTGCATTGGAATTTCAATACAACGGGTAAAACAAACATTTTTCTGCATACACCTACTGTATACAACCCACACATGAGAATCATTTAGAAAGCATTCCACATTCTAATAATTAATGCCACGTTTAAATTATAAAACCAATTAAGAACAAGCACTAGAAAATAAAAATGACAAAGAAGTAATTTAAAGTCTGAATGGTGCTGTGCATGGCAGTAAATTTATTGATTTACAAGTACAGAAAGTCCTGCTTGATTCTGTTTTGAAACATTGACCTATTGAAAATGTAATTTAAACCAGAACTAGGCTAACTCTGCACAAACTAGATCACTACTGACAAAAGGTTAAATGTTATTCTACTAAAAACAACCCCATTAGATAAATCAACTAAGATTATTGGTCCTTGCTTCTCATGCAGCTCAAAACTTGGCAGTTCTAAACTGACACAATAACAAGTCCTCTGCCCAGTGCACTCAACTGGTATTAGCACTTCTCCTCTAGAGATAAATGTTACAATCATTGGAGTAATGTACTAGAGCAGAAAGTCAGAGAATATAGATACAGAGGAAGAATTTTATCAAGAAGCTTTTAAGTCCTAGTAAATTAACTAAATACAATACAAGACATAAGAATAAGATATAAGAAGATATAAGAAGAAAAAGTGACAAAACCACTAGCCAAAATGTCTAACTACATTTCTAGCTTAAAACTTTTGCATATTGAAGCACCATCCAATGAAAAAATTTAATTGCATTTCGCGCTACAGACCAAAGGCCTGAGGAATAGAAAACCAATACATGATGTATGACATGAAGAAATTATAACATCAGAGTACAAAATATACACTCTTTATTTTTGTTTAGGAAAAAAAACAAACCTGGAATATATTTTTTTTAAAAATCATTTGCCATTTGTTAGCAAATGTTTTCAATCCTGGACCAGATCCATTCCAGGTTTGCAGGATCACCCAGTTTCACTGATGAAAGAATCTTCTCCGGGCTCTTTAATAATTCAGACCCATTAAATCTAAAGCTAAGAATGTTAGCAATGCTTTTGGTCAGACTAATAAATTGGCGCAGACAAAAAGAGTCTATTGAAGCATTTCCTGGTCAGAACTGATGTTGCTGAATCATTACAACTTGTATAAACATGGGATGTAAATCATGTTAATGGCCAGAGTTAGGAGCAAAAACCTTGCCAGGGACACTGGTTCTAATGACAAATTAGTCATCCTGTTTAGACAGTATGCAGTACCAGTTAATTGCCAGAGAAGTGGCTTATAAAGTGTTTCTAATCCTGCCAAACCTGGCTTAGTGTGTAGTTTAGCAATAAGAGTATGACATTTAGGAAACGTGTCAGATGTTCCCATAACCTTGAGATATTTATCTTTATACTTGTAGGCATTGACACAATTCTACATGCTGTATGTCCTGACTACACTAAAAAAGCAGCAAATAGTTATAGTGGTCCTGGATTTTATACTATTTGTGCCATTTCTTTGTAAAACCCAGCACAAAAAGAAAATATAATTAAAGTTCTGCATTAAAAACAGCTAACAAACACTAAAAGTACAAGCAAGACATATTCCCCAAGGCGAATGCTAGGAAGGAGAGTGCTAACTACAAACCCAAAGAAATATGTTTTTCCTGAACTGACTTAGTCTTGAACATTTTTTGGTCTACGATTCCAGTGGTACATGGTGCTAATTTTTTTAAAAGCCCTCAAATGAAAAACAGGTAAAACTTTTACAAAAGAATATTATTCTTTATATGCAAATAGAACTGTGAAGTAATTAAAGCATATTTTAGAGGTACAAAATGCACCAGTTCTAAACTTTCTAAACTTAACACATTCATCAATGAGGATTCAGATTTTAAAAATAAGTTAATTTTTTTTTTGCGAATATGTCTTCAGAAAAAGTTATCCTCAGCAACCGTAAATTGTGCTTTTTTGCAGTAGACAAGTCATGGTGGGGTGGATGCTGTGGGTGATATAAAGAGGAATCCACACTGCACATATGTGAGTGTCTCATCCTTCTTATACAGAAGACTTATACAGATAAAAAAGTTTTAAATGTAATTTGTAGATATCTTATAAGAGTAAAGAGAAAATAAGACCCTAAAATCTTTTAAAAATTCCATACTATCTCTTTCCATATTTAGTGGAAATAAATTGATTGAATTATTTTGGACAAAAACTGCCTTTCTGAAACTTTTGACACTTTCTGGTCAGTCTGAATATGGTGGTACAATGAATATGCAGATGAACGTGGATGAATGTGGATGATGTTCTATTAATATTGTTTTATTTTATTATTCTGTTGTTTTTATTGATTATATTGATAGACAGGGTTTAATTATATATACATATGAATACATTAGCCCTGATTTAATAAAGCTATCCAAGGCTGAAGAGGATACACTTTCATAAGTAAAGCTGGGTAATGGATTTGGACCAGAATTGAAAATATTTGATAACAAATAGCTAATGACTTTTAGGAAATCCATTCCAGGTTTACTGGATCACCCAGCTTCACTGATGAAAGTGTATCCTCTACAACCTTGGGAGATCTTTAATAAATCAGAGCCATTGTATTGTGATTATGATTACGTATTGTTTAACCATAGCTTTGCCAGATACTCCTGATGAAGTTATTGTGATGACACGCTTTAAGTGTGGGCAATAATTAAAAAAGAAAATAATTATATGTTTTCTGCTTACATTCTATATGTTCAGGTTCTTTATCTAATAGAGGTGAGGCATTGTGAGGCTCTGAAGAACAGTCAATTAATAAGTTGTTCCAAGATATCCTTAACTAGTGTCTCCTATGCTGTAATGTCCAATGTGCAGTTTGTGCAACTTCATAAGTGAATGACTTAACAGGTCAGATGTTTATGTCTGGGAGCTTCTAGATGGCACTTGTCCAGAATTTTAGCTTAAGAAGCCTTTGATATGGCTATCAAGTTAGATCCTCTACAACCTACAATAAGTGATAATATTTTGCTTTTCTATCACTACCCACTGTAACGGAGTTTGCATATAATAATGCTATCCATTCAGCCACCTTTCAGTCTCCTTTTTTTGTTTATTATGGAATCCATTCTACCTTGCTCTCAAACTGCCCTGTGAGGTTCAGGATCATGTCACTTTTATCTCAGATAAAGTAAAGCGAATTAAGTCCTGTCTGGCCCAAGCACAAAAAGGGAAGCTAACAAGAAGAGATGGTCTTTCATTGAATTTAAGTCTGGATTCTTCTCTGGCTCTCTACTGCCAACATAAAAACTTTAATGCCCCTCTAGAAACATTAGGCCCCAAGCTAAAGCTGACCTCAGTGGGCTACATCCAGTACCTAGCCAAATGGACATAGGAAAATTCCTGGGAGCCTTCTGGTAATGTTCATGCCACCAAGTTGGTAAAAGCTTTTCATCAGGCACATCCAGATAAACAAGGCCTTGGAGGCACACAGAGGCTGCCCTTAAGGAGGGGGGGGGGGGCATTGTCACAATACATGTTGGTTCCTGAACCGTCCCCACTGCCTGTCTGCCTCGTTGAATTAGCATGTAGCACTTCCTGGTCTCACATGTCTGTGGGCAGTCTTGCGCACACTGACACAGCGCAGGAAGGATGAGCTCCATAAGAGGGGCAGTAATGGAGGCTGTGACTTTGCACCAGCTTTTTTGCGACTCTGTGTTGTGCTTCATTGCTATTCTCGATCTGGTCTGTGCCTGGTTTCTGACTAGGCTTGTTTGTTGCCTGCCCTGACCTGAGCCTAGAATCTTACTACATTTGCCACTTGTATCCACAATGAGGATGCTCCAGCTTTCCTCCACAGGTAGGGTAACCCCAGAGGCCTCTAGGCTACTAGCCCATCACCCCTTGTGGGGTGCCCTGGTGAAGACCTGGTGGCACTTTGAGTCCATGTCTTGGGTGATCCCGTGTTATCTGGTTGGCCTGTGAAAACCTAGACAATAGCTTAACCGCAAGTGCCACACTTTTTTCAAATCACAGTATTTATTGAATTATTTGTAATGATTGTAATTATTAATTACACTTCTACAGAGGCAGACACTTCATGTTAAACTACAATGCAGGAAGTAAAATAACTTGCAGGTTTATAGTTACCTCCCTTAACATTGCAAAATTCAACTTTGTAAAGTTTAGCGTTTTTTGAAATACCTAAACCCTTTTTTTCCTCTCCTTTTCAATTATCTTCTGCTCTTTCACAAATGCGTGCCATTATTCAGTTAAGCAATTCAAGGATAATGTAAAAAAATGAGACAATGCAACCAGATTTTGGTGTACAGATCTTGTTCTATATGGAGATCAGTAAAAGATAATCAGTAACTGACTGTCCTGGGCTCCAGTACTTTTCACATATTCAGATTTATTTTTTTACCATATTATTTACCTTACTGTCCTAAGATGGGGCCAAATCTTTGTATTGCAAAAGTTGTTGGGTACAATTGTTACATATGAATGTAAAGGCAATATGAAAAATTCTTCCTGACAGTCAGGCATAGATATGCTATTCCTCCTCTCATAAAACATACCAAAATATATATTTCGGATTTAGTTTGCTGTAAGGTTGTTTAGATCAGGAGCAATTTATCATGACTACTGCAAGCTAAAAGTAAAGCTGCCCATGACATACTTCATCAATCAAACAGTAGTTAGGACACATTTTTTTTTTTCCGGTTTGTAACGCCAACTCTGCACAGAAAGTACAATTACACCAAGCTGTGTGTAGGATCGAAAGATATTAATCATTGTGGATTTACTGGTGCATTATACCCTAGAACGCAATACAGCAAACTTTATGTGCTTTTATCCAATAGAAAGGCTTTACATAATTCTTATAGAAAAGGTGTAAAATGCAGGCATGTGTTTAGTCTTTTCTAACCTAGTCAAACATTTCTTATACAGAAGAAGATAGAAAGAGAAAATAATGGGGGGGGGGGGGGGGCATGTGTGCAGCTGATATGGGAATGAATTGGCTGCATTTTGATTCAGCGCCAACCTGCCTGGGGATAACAACTAATCTTTACACTGCTTATCACTCTTTACATGTTACAGTTTATGGCTTTCACAGTTTGTAGGATCTGCTGCAGCACATCAGATTACTCTAAACTTTCTTCCTTTTAGATCAAACCATAATTTTTGTAAGATGAAATATTCATGTATGTGACTGAACATGTGAAGGGCAGAAAATTGTTTTTCTATCTTACTTTGAGACTGCCCAGAAGGCTGGAACAATTATTCATGAGTTGTGTTATCATGTGATCTTCATTTTACATTTCTGAATGTGTGACCATATTTAAATGTATGGATTGTATATAACCTAATGGTCTTTATATAAGCTTCTATAACGTAACCATATTGTAACACATCACATCCATCGGGAGTCAACTATTACTTTTTTTCAAACTTCCCTGGGTAGTTTTCTCTTGTTCCCTTCTGCTCTGAGTAGTTTTAGAGAGTTTGATAGCTCTTTCTTGCACAAATATGTAAATGCAACAGCTCCCCTTAGAGAGCAGGAAATTTATAAGTTTAGGCAGCATACTGCAGTGCTTGAATAGAGAATCAATGATGTCTCCACAGTCTGGGAAGAAACTAAGAAGGAGGTAGAGAATTTATAGAAGAACATTTCTGCCCTCTGTAACAAACCTACAGAATTGATCCCACCACAGAGATCTACACATCTGCAGATAATAGAAGTCTATTGTGGACCTACAGGTATGATAATTGATTTTTTTATGAGCTGATACTTAATATACCACCTGACAGACTGGAACTTGACATTGTTCAATTGGCGTTAACCTGCACACTGTCTAATGGCCTCAAGGACATAATCATTAAAGCATTACTTTTGTACGAAGGAACAGCTCCTACATACAGCTTTGGCACTTGCACCTCTTCTGCCGTGAGTACCTAATTTTGCAAGGGTATGAACATTAAAGCAGATAGTAATCTGTTCTATGTAGAGGACTCTATGTAGAGGATTTTTAACAGCTGCCTTGCCTTTTGGTTTCCTAATACTATGTTGTTGATATATTCTTTTTTCGGTCATGATCAACTGCTCACCACTTTCTACTAATGTTTAATTTTAGCCTCCATCTCTGTACCCTATGGATCTTACAGAACACTAGCCCTTCCCCACTGCAGAATTGCTTTTATTTATTTAAAACTCCCTTTTATTACATACAGCCATGGTGCGTACCTCAACTTTTTCATCTATCCTTTGAACAATTTTTAATTTCTACCTAAAAGAATTTACCCCTACTACCTGGAGTTAACAGTAATGACTTGATACCTATTTACAAATGCTTTTATGTCATATGCATCTCCTGTCCTCTGGCTCCTAGTTCACCCTGCTATGGTGTATGCATGGACTGTTCTATTTACCTTTTTTTCCTTTCATTTTATTCACCGCTTTTTACCTTACGGATGATTTACCTCCTTTCCTTTGAATGCAGACCGTAATCCTCGAAGATGTGGACTTTTAAGATGTTGTTCAGTAGGTTTAACCCCTATCAACTGAGTTTAAAAACTTTAATTTGGAGCCTGTTTCCATATTGTTCAACCTTGTTTACGTTTTGGTTACAACACAAATTGTTCCCTCTATTTTAAAAAGGATCTCTACCTTTCTTCAATAAACAACTGTGCATAATCTTTTCTATACTAGGAACTGTGTGCCAAAACACTGAAAATACACTGGAGAGGACAGAGAGATAAATGTCTCAATATAATACACTTGACAACCCGATACAGGTATATTATTATACTTACTGTGGCTATGAATATGACTCTTTGATATACATAACCTATATATTAAGGTTATTATATATTACATATATGTAGTAATTGTAGCATAGCATGCCATCTAGTGGTACAAGACAATATATTCTATAAGATTAACACAATCATTTAGTTTTTAAACCTGTGCAGCTACCCTGTTTCCCCGATGATAAGACACTGTCTTATTTTTTTTTGAAGGCCAAAATATGCTCTAGGGCTTATTTTCAGGGGGATGCCTTATTTACCCATGAAGAAGACTACAGTACACAGTTATTGTTTTTGATGGCCCTGCCTTATCATCGGGGAAATACGGTATTTTATACAATCACACAAAAAATTGGGATTTCTTACATAATACGGCCAGACCCTTTGGTGAGAAAATCATACATAAGCAAAATCATAGGACGATTCTATAATAATCAATATAATTGATTATATTTTTGCAAATTTAGATAATTATGTGAACTTTAGGGATGCATTGAACCTACCGTCCCTCACCTTGCACCATGTTGGTTGTTAAATCTGTTTTGTACGTATTGATATATTTGGAAGTATCAGATATATGATACTGTATTTGTACATTTCCTAATTATGGTCTATTTTTGTATTTAGATATTTACTTGATCTCATTAACCCCCTAACGAAGCCAAATAGGGCAAAACGCGTCGGGTACTGTGAGATACTTTTGAACATATGTCAAATAGCTTTGTACTAAAGAATCAATTTACACTATTAGGTGTTTTATTGTTGTTATAGGTTCATTTAATTGTGTTTAGAATAGTCGGTCTCTGTTATTGTCAGAACCATTTTAAAATATTTTAAGAATAAATATTTGCCCGCAAAAAGCCTGTCTGCTTCTACTCTTCTATGTATTTAGTCTAACAAGGTGTTAACTAATAGAGTTAACCCCCAGCACTTTAGGTGACCTTTATTGATTGAAGCCTGTTTACAGTTCATGCTACATCATATGTATTCTTACTTTATATTTCATTGAATGGTGAGGTGTTTACTTATCTCACAGTGATCCTTTACAGGGGGTCCCGCCTTCATGTACAGTTTACATGTTATGATTTCAATTATCTGTGGCTTTATTTTTGCTAGTAAATTAGGGGGGTACTTTTTCTGAAATCTTCTGTGACATTCCTCTAGTTGCTAGTTTCCTCACAATTCCAAGCCATTACTATTTGTTTCCAAAATAGTCTGGCTCCCCACCCTGTGAGGAACCTGGGACTTCCCTTGCTAAAGTTGCCCTGTTCTTGCCCTGTTACCGGACCCATTCTATCTTTGAAATAGCCTTACAAAATTAAGATAGAAAAAAGTCACCTTGTACATTAATTTATAATTTTCACTTTGCTACACTTTAAAAACAGGCCCTTAGCCTCTAGTAGATAAAGCTGACCTCATGCTTTCCTGAACTTAGGTTTATATACACTAGCACACATATGTCATCAGGCCCTTAAAAAGAACCAACAATTTATCTTGTTCCACACCAAGACTTAAAAAAAGCTAAATGAGGGGAGAAAACATTTAGTGTGCATTCACTCCTAATTGTCATCCTTCTCATTGGCTTTCTAGAAACATATAAATGCATTTTTGGATAATTGTGTTATTGCATTTTTTATTCTTCACATTCATTTTAATCAACATCTTCTGTTTTATTTTACCAGCCTTACCTATGCAGTATGGACAGCACTGACCCTTCCTCAAGACTGGCCTTGAACAGGTTGCAGGTGGACAGGTTTCCGCGTAGCAGCTTATCCTTCCATCCATGCAGACACAGCTAGTGCAAACATTGGGTTTCCAAGATTCTGCTGCCAGGAAAATGTCTCCCTCATCATTTTTGCAGTAGCTGGGCAGGCTTTCATTGCTGGGCACTGAGGGCTGTAGAGATTCATCTGGAAGAGTGAATGTAAATATTTAGTGGCAGGAAGTGTCAGCTCAGATCTCCCAAACTATGCAAAGGAAATGGATATCAGGTACAAAGTGTATTTTACACTGGCACTATTTATTGCCAGCATCCTGCCTCTCCAACACCGATCAACACAGGCGAGCTTACAAGGTGGAAAATGCATCTGAATATTCCATTTAAAAAGGCAAACTCAAAAGTGACCTTCTCATCCAAAAGAAAGATAACTCTAAAAACATGAATTTCTTAGTGGTTATTTCGGAAACGCCTTTCCAATCGTTAAGATTCTTGCTGGATTTCCACTAACTAAAACTAAAGGAAACTGCCAGTTAGTAGAAGGTATTCATATTAGAAATAGTATTAAATAGAAATAAAATTGTGCCCTATATTAAAATACTGGGTTTCGTGCAACACTCACTATTTTTATCATCTACATTACCATAATGGTGTTACACTCAAACATATAGGAGAAAAAGAGAATACCAGGGATTTTTAGGCTTTATATCTAAAAGCACCATAACAATACTTTATTACTGTATTAAACCAAAGTACTTGCATTTGGTTTTATCCTAGGACTTTTAAGTGTCATTACTCCTGATGAAGTATAGTCAGTATAAATTTAGTAAATAAACTTTATTTTGGTTTTCTACAATATTAAAAGTAATTGATGTGGTGTTTCTTGGACATATTTGCTAAAAACTCCTGGTATGCTTTTTCCTATTTAAAATTTACAATAATTCATATAAGATTTATTTATTTCATTTAATTATTTATTATCAATACACAGGCTGAAGAGAGGTGAATAACTGCCTGTCTGTGACCAACAATTCTTCTTAACAGATTAGGCTTTATATACATCCAGAGCATTACTTTATTTTGCCCTGCCCTGACATGTCAAGAGTAGATGTGGGTGGCTATTGGTATTATTGTAAAGATAATCCATAGCGATCACCAAAAAATTGCTAAAATTTTCCAATTCCACTCAAAACACTTGACAGGCAGGCATTTCCTTGTACATTCCTGCTGGGATGTAGTATCTCTAACAAGCGTAGGTGGTAGTTAACTCACTTGAATTGGGGCTATATGGATAGCTAAGGAGAGACAACTGAGACAGAGCAGAGAGGGAGGCCTACACCACTAGAAAGGTCTTTTTGACAGGTAAGTCTGCCTATCTGAACATATACTTATGACAAAATGTGCATACTTATGGCAAAAATATCCTGGGCACCCTGATGTCTGTGGTGGTTTTATTCTGCTGTATAAAATTCTGCCTTAAACAATCAACCTTTATATCAAATGGCATTTAAAAAAAGACAATAAGATTTATGACAAAGAAGGCATGTCTAATAAAACCTACCAGATCAGGTTAAACTCACTAATTTGAATATCATTGTATTCTTTGACTAGTATGCTCTGGCTAACTGTATTGCCTAGCTGTGGAAATCGCACTTAATACAAAGCACTTTTTGCTCCATTCCCTATATGCGTCAACACTTTTTTTCCCTTCATACCAGTAAACTACATTTAAGTCTGGCAGTGTTGTGTGTTTAAAATTACTAAAATTGTAAATTGTTGTACATATTATTTGCAGTTGATCAATAACATATACAGAATAAATAAAATTTAAGTATTCAAATATTTTGAATACTTATTACAATAGGATTTTTTTTTGTTAGATTAGCAACACAAAACATTTCAAGGTATAAAAGGTATTCCACTAAATCACCAAAAATTCTCTGCAGTGATTTATTTTCATTGCTGTAAAAATTTGTAAAACGCTAAGTATCAAACTGTACATCTGCTTTGTTTGAACACACTAACAAATTTCCTACTGAATATTCAATGGGGATTAAACAAAAGATGTTAGTTACAGTGTGTAAAAAAAAAGTATATTTCTTTATGCAACTCTTGTATCAGCCTCTGTGTAAATAAAGGACATTGTTAATGTGGTATAGTATCTAGTTTCCTGAACACTTACAGAAAAGCAGCATCTGTTTCTTCATGTGTCCTTTAGTTGAGATCAGAAAAGCAAAGTGGTACACCAGAGAAAATGAGCAGAAAATTTAAATAGAAGAACATGAACTGCTTGAAGACACAAGTTAGCGACTTTACTCAATACAGTTTGGTCCAATATTAGACTCTGCCAGATGAACACACTTTTTTAGTGTATTAGTTAAGTATTTTGTCAATACACAATGCAAATACACATATATACAGTATTTACCTCTGCCCTGGTAACACAGGACAGGGGATTGGCATACTATACATTATAATACCTAGCAACATATAGTTTAAAATAAAGAAAAATTATGACCATATCATGTAGCGCGAGAATCCAATGCAATTCGCCTCCATAGGCTTCCTCAGGGATAGATAGTTAAACGGTTAGTTAGTCAACGGTCTATATGTGCATATAAAAGCATAATTTAGGTGATATATAATCATGACATAAGATAAAATAATTGAAAACCAAGGTATATACATACACCAATGTATTATGTACTCACCTTTATTCTGAACAAAAACACCTTCACTTTTGAAGATAAGATTTACCTCCAAAAACAAGGTGTGGCTATGGGAACGAAATGTGCACCCTCATATGCTAACATCTATTTGGGAGAATGGGAAAGTGTATACACTAAATGTATCTTAACATGGAAACGTTATATTGATGATGTGATTTTCAGGACAGGTTCTGAACAACTACTCATTGAATTCTTTAACTACATCCAACAGAATCAATTTAATTTGAAATTTACATTGGAACACAGCAAAACTCAATTACCCTTCCTTGATCTCTTTATTAGAATTGACATGAACAACACCATCACTACAACGAAAGATTATTGCTAAGAGGATACTCTAAAAGTTTCCCTGAGAAATCCCACAGTAGAGCCAATAAATACCAAAGAGAGGATCTCCTATTTAAACTCACCAAACATAATACCCAAGTACAAGGCCCAATAAGACTTGTGACCACTTTCAATGAAAATCACAAGCTCATTACTAATACTCCTATGCAAAATTGGCATATACTACTGGCAGACCCTAAAGTAAGTAAATTCATAGGCAAAAGACCCATGATAACCTATAGAAAATCCAGATCCTTGAAGGACCAATTGACTTCTAGCCACTACCAACCTGACACAACATTTGATTCCAAACATACCCCAAAGATGAAAGGTACATTTAAATGCGGGCACTGTAGACAATGCACATAGATAAAAGAATCTCTTATGATTACCCTACCAAACGGTAGTAACCACACACCCAATTCTTACATAGATTGTAACACAGAAGGAGTAATTTATCTTATAACATGCAGTTGCGGTTTGTTTTATGTAGGAAATACTAAGAGACTATTAAAAAAATTTTATTTTATGAACATATACATACGATTGAATTAGGAAAAATTGTTACGCCATCACGCAGGCACAAAACATAAATACAAGCCTAATGTTTTACAATTTTTTGACCTTGAACATGTATACCCAAACCCCAGAGGGGGTGACCTTGACAAGAGACTCCTAAAATTCGAAACAAAGTAGATAGTAAATCTCAAAGCAACATTCTCACCTGGTCTAAATGAGGCAGTGAGCTGCAAATCCTTCCTTTAATATTTACCTTATACTTTACCAATACCTACCCTATTTTCACAGCCCTTTGGAACAAGGTTAGATGGCCATTATCCCTTTAATTCAAATATAACATCTATTCTCAATATTCAAAATATCATAAGGTTTCTTCATTATATTACTTTACTTTTCACATCTATATATACATATGCATCATTATTTGCATCTTTAGTCATAAGGTGTTGTCTCATCACCTTACTCACATACTCATATACTCATACTCACATAAGACATATGGAATTCTATTATTTATATCTATACACTTATATACTGATACTTAAGGTCTGTCCTAATTAAGTATGTATGTATGGGTAAATTAATAAACAATATTTACTAAAATCATTATCTTTATATGCATAATGAAACTATATTGCTTTTTATTCATTATCTCTTTTTTTTAAATTATTTGATGCACTAATCAATGCTCTTTGTGAAACATTGTTTTCCTTGTTAACACTAGTACACCGGATACTGTATTCTCGTATTGTACAAATATACCTATTATTCTATATCCCCCTTTAGGGCCTATCATCCATCAAAGTCCTGCTGATGTGCAGAATCGCCTGCACGATCCTCTCTCTCCCCTGTATGACCTGCCCTCTATAGGCCGATGACCCTTCACATACAGAGAAATATGCTCTACCTGCATGCGTTGCGGAGCCCCATTGACGTCACAGGGATTCATCCAACATACTGGGAGTGATGACGTGATTGCGCTTGGTGCAAGCACGCCAGTCACTCCCTCATGATCAGAGCAGACACCTGTAAAAGGCACACTCCTCCTTACAGAGCCCCTCCGGATGTCTTTATACTCACACACGCTCTGCTGCACTCTGCAACTGGCCCTAATGCTTTTCATGTTAAGGTAATTTTCTCTCCATATTAAACCAGAGCCCTTTAACAATATTTTACTGTTCCTGATTGCCTACTATTCAATAGACTTAGATTATATTCAATATATACCTCTTATTTATAGATACTGGGAAGGAGATTTCCTATTCTCCTACTTATCCCAAATATGGATGAATACACTCTATTCATATTAATCTGATCCCTAACAAGCATTTATTGATCAATCTTGTTCTAGAATGCAGAGCTTAAGTACATACTTGGTATGTGTCACGACTATCATTATCCTCGCATTGTTAAGTTTTTTTGATAGTTTATTTACCTAATTACACTCCGAGTTTGTCTAGCCAAAATTACCATAATATTTATCTATATACCGCAACCTTTACAGCTGTGATCCAATTGATCCAATTGATTTACCTTCAATTTGACTATTTTGGGTCACTATTCCAGTGACAGGTACGTGAGTAACAATTTCATTTATATATGCCTCTACCCCACTTTACCATGTACAACTTTATAGCAAACATATAGCATATAACAAAATAAATTGTATAACCAATTTGTGATTATCATTGTCAATTGCCATTAATATGTGATCAATATTACCAATAGCTACCATGTTAGATCGTACATAATATATTGGTTTAAGTATATACCTTTGTCTTCAATTATTTTATCTTATGTCATGATTAGATTTCACTTATATTATGCTTTTATATGCACATATAGTCCATTAAGCACGCTGTATCTATCTATCCCTGAGGAAGCCTATCAAGGAGAAACGTGTCGGATTCTTGCGCTTCATGATACGGTCATAAAATAACAATTTTCCTTTATTTTAAACTATATGTTGCTAATTATTACAATGTATAGTATGCCAATTCCTTGTCCTGTGTAGTGGGCAGAGGTAAATACTGTATATATGTGTACCTACATTGTGTATTGGCAAAATACTTAACCAATACACTTATTATTTGTTACACGAACAACTACAAGCCTCAAACCTCTTTCTTCCCTATACCTTCATATACATTATAGTGTGCAGTTGATGCTTTATCTCGGGCATTTTACTGAAATCCGAACAACCACCACTTCTGTTCTGTGTCAACAGTGAAATCTGAGAACTCAGCACTGCTATTTGTTAACAAATGTTTTCAATTCTGGACCTGTTCCATTCCAGGTTTTCTGGATCACCCAGGTTCACGGATGAAAGTGTATATTCTCCAGCCTTGGAGAGCTTTAATACATCAGGCCCACTGTATCAGCACATAGGCACTCTAGAGCAGGCTGCATTTGCATGCAGACTAACTTAGGAAACACCCACACATTAAGCTGAGACTAAATGACTGACGGAACACTGAGCAAACAGCTGAAGGGAGAGCCAGGAAAGCACATATAGAGAAAGTGAGCTATATAATGATTATGATGCTTGTAGTCCATTAGAAATACATTTAAATTGGTTTAAAATATCTGTATACTGTGTGCCCAGTGTGCAGGGAAATGGGACTAATCATTTGCAGGACAGGAGAGGACTATCTACATGCGTATAAAAATAAAGGTAGGACTGGAATTCATATTTAACAAAATGTTGTAACCCACCCTGCTTTTTTTTGTTTTAAACATGTCTCTGCTTGCAAATTTATGTTTCTGAGCCCCTCTCTTGCTGTAGCCCACTGCACTACCTCATACAAAAAAGTGTCAGCAAGAATGCAGCATGGAATGCATAGCGATATATATCACATTTGAGCTCAGTCTGACTGACAGGTTGGTTCAAATGATTCACAGAGACATTTAGGATTAGGGGCGCACAAATAGGTTTTTATTTATGGAAAATGGTAAAGGCCACAAATAGGCAGGTATTTTATATCAGTTCTCCTATTGATTTTTTTAAGTAAACCAAATGGAATTGGACAGGTTATCATATACTGACAAAACTACAGTATGCAACACAAGTACATACAAACGATTGTTTGCTAATACAGTATAAGCCAATTACACAAAGCAACTAATAAAGAACTATTGGGCAGTATATTTTAGTGCCTGTGTGTGCAAGATCTGTCTCTTTAATTGGAAAATTTACCATCTAGTCCTGGTTTATGCATATGCAATTTTTTTTAAATATACTCCCATTTTATTTACCATTTCTAGCTCTTTACCACTATTCAAGCAAAAAAAAGTTTGACTTTTAGGTATACTGCAAGTGTATTTAAAACCAATTCAATAAAGTGATGACTTGGTAAATATTGCTTAGCAACACACACCATTTAAAATTTAAGGCATTTAATTCATAACGTTTTATCTCTAATTTAGATACGCAATTTACTCATTTTATATACACAATTAGTAATGCAATCTTGGTGGTAAATTATTTTCTAATGTACTCTAATGAGGAAAAATAAAAGGAAAGAAAGCATTGTAACAATTAATGCTAAATATTTTATTTTATAGTCCTATCATTTAAACCCCATAGGTAAAATCTATCAATACATGCCAAGCACATGTTGATCCTTTTTTTTTTTGTAAGTGTGAATAAACAAATAATTCAGCTATGCTGACCTCTACATACAGCATTGGAGAATATTGGTTTAACCAGGAGCACAAAATTAACTCTAGGTATACAGTGCCACTACCTAGCTTCTGACATCTGTCAAGGTGAGCGTAGTGATTTATAGGCTCAAGGGAAAATGTATCAACACAGCTGAAACTAAGTTGGTGTTTTTCTATATAAAACAATAAATCCTGGAGCTGGATTAGTGTGTGAGTGTATGCCCTTTGTGTCATACTGGTATACATTCTGAAAGAACATGACTTTTAGATATGAACCTTTATGGTAAAGAACATATCTGTATGCTATGGATTATACAACAGTATTCAAAGTTTCTACAGGTGGTGGGTAACTGGGTTGCGTTTTATTATTTTCACTATGTAATAAGAACAGTTATCGTGAGCAGTTAGTGCAGAAGAATTCCTGTGTTTATACTAGATAACATATGTTTCTAGCTCAGGATCTACCATTTTGTAGGCCTGTCTGATCTCCTTTACCAAATAGGTTACTTACATGTCTTCCACAAGTGTGTATGATATTAACGTTGTATATGTGGTGTTAAACTAAGGGCAAACTAAGAATTTTTGGCTGGTTTACTATTTTAAAGGGTTGTTGTGTAAAAAGCTTCATAGGTAATGATTTACACATATGTGGAAGAGACTTTAGTTATTTAAAGCCTGGATAAGGAATTTATATTCAGGGCTTTCAAACTGTTTCATACAATAGTGTATGAGGCAATATGCATAGCCATAAACTGTTAGGACAAGAAACTCATTCACAACGGACCTGCAAGGCAACACAAAAAATGTAGATCATTGTATTCTTTACAAGTTCCATTAATACATTTTATCTTCTTAACAGGATCACTGAGGTAGTTTGCATCCCTTCCAATCTATCTAGGCTAATTAAATCATTTCTCTTTACAACATTGAAAATTACTTACAAGTAAGTACCTTTGAAGGATTTATATTATCTATCTCTACATTATTTTGACACTCACATTTTTGGTACCAATTAACTTCTAATATTACTTCTTCAACTGGAAACCTAGATTCTTTTACTCAATATGTAATGTAATGTTTTTGCATCCCTTATTTGATGTATGCAGTTATATACAGTTAATAATAACTATTAACTATCATGTTAAAATGTATCAATGTTTGTATCAATCTATTATCACTGACTATTTCTAATGTAATACTATAGCCCGAGAGGTGGTATTTTCCTGATGAAGCCCATTGTGGAGAAACGGGTCGGGAATAAGATACAGTATAACACCCTTCTTCAATCTATATTGACAAGTTGGATTTTTTTCTGATAGTGAAAAACCTTTAAAGTTTGTTATTTAGACATTTACCAGTGATTGAATTTGTTCAATGCTTTTAATATTGTGTACAATAATAAAATGTATTTTTATCTTTTCAAATGTATTATTTGTGCCATAAAAAGAGCCTTCTTTCGTTCTTTTCTCTGATTATTCTTTACATTGTAGTGCAAACATAAGAATGTGCTTAACTGAACAGAACTGGTTTCTGGATTACTCTACTTTAGACCTGTAAGCCTACCTGAAAATTGGGTATACAAGACCTATTGGTGGTTGTTAATTACTAGAATTGTAAAACACACATAAAAAGAGTCATAAACTGTCAGCCGTTTTCAGTATTTCAGTAAACTTTTCTTAAACTACTTTACAATGCTGTCATATTTTGCAGATCTTCCTATGCTTGCATGAACAAATCTATTTTATGTTCTTTTCTGGACAAAGGATTCCTATGGGAATTCATTGCTGTAAATAGTTGCTTACTACATTCTTTTTCTTGTGTGCTTAGCATCACCTGCACCACTGCCTATAGAGACAAATACAATATGACAGTACACATTTAAGGTAGGTAACTACCAATTTAAAACAAATTATGGTTTCTAATGCTTTAAAAAGTAACGTTGACAAATTATACTGTAAAATTATTTGTAAAATACTCATAAAACAATCACAAAAATGTTTTGTTTTGTGACTAATCTCCACAAAAATTAGATTATCTGTAGCACCTGCTAAACTTATTAAAGTAACTATTCTTTTTTACAGTGTTGGTAACATATAAACTCAGAATGTCTTTATGCTCTGAAGACAATATAAATGTTTTTGTCAATCACAGCACTGACAGAACAATATAGAATAAGATATATCTTCAAACTAAAATCATTTTCTATATCTAAAGTATAGAAGTTGGTATTTAATAGTGAATTCAAACAAGGTATTTGCAAGAAAAAAAGTGGACTTTTGGTGGTACACTAAAAAAGCCATGGCTGTACAAACAGAAGTATTTTTTAGAAACCCCCCTACCAATCCTCTGATTCACTGCTGGCATGGTAAAAAGCTGGGAAGAGGTGACTTGTTTTGTTGTACTGTTTCAGAGCAGGGTCATCCTTAAGGTGTCCACATCATTATCTATGTGACAAGGACACTTCTTATTACCAGCCATGTCAGGTAAGGAATGAACTGTTCATCCAAAAAAAGACCCAATTTTTATCAGAAGAGCAGTGACATCAGCATAATGATCCAGAAGAGCAGGAGACATTGCAGCAGAGAAGCCCATCAGACAATAAGCCATAATATCAACAGACCTGGACAGCTGATTTAGGTGAGTAAATATTCTTTTAGGGTCACCCAAAATACATGTGGGATTTAAAGGGCTAATAATTTACCATATGTATGGCTTTCATATGTTGGTGGGGAAACAAAGGCAATCAGCCAGTAAAATCAACCCAGGGCAATTGTTTTTTCTCCTGGGAACAGGGGGGCCTAAGTACTGTGTCTTCATAGATGCACTGCAAGACAACAATCTACTAGTCTAGTCTAATTTAGTTCCCCTTGACAAACTTTATGTTAAACTAAAAACAATTTTATACATGCAAGTAAGTTAATTTGTAAAAATGAATTATTTTCTAAGAAATAAACTAGAAATTTAGAACATTAGGAATCATTTGAATTGAAGATTTAAAACAGTTCTTTTAAATTTGTCCTTCCTTACTGATAAATGTGCAAATCCAAACACCTTCTCCCCTCCTTTCATGACTATGCTGATTGTATAGTTTAACCTAAAGCGGAACTATAGTTACGCAGTTAAGCAGGCAAGATTTTTATTGCAGAAGGGAAATATAATGCGATCCCCTGGGACTGCCAGCATGAAAAGAACTCCTATGTGCATAAGTTAAGTTATTCTGGCATGGTCACTCAAGATGGTCAAACAAAAACACTTGGAAGAGGACCAGATAAAGATTATAATGCTCAGAAAGCAGCAAGGACAGGTGTAAAAAAAAATTGAGATGAGGCAGGTAAGTTTATTTTATTGCAAAAGGGGCATCACCTCTCAATCCTGTAACAAAGGACCTGTCTAGATATATTTTTATTATTTTAAAGGTTTAGCTCTGTGTTATAGAAATATTAGTTCTTATGAAGCATTTAGTTAAACACACATAGCCTAACTTTACAGCAAATTTTACAATCATAATATATGTAATAATATATGCAAATAATGTATTATGCTTGAAAGTTTTGGAATGGATAGCAGGAAAAAAGATAGTTTTACCTGGACAATGTGGGCAGCAGGAATCTTGAGTACGGGTAGGGTTTTCACAAAGTAGAGGTGGGCAGACTTCAGTTTCGCATAGCACTCTTCCACGATGACAGGTACATTGGGTACAAGAATCAATATTCCATGTCTCTCCCTCAACAAAATACTCCCCTCCAGGAGCATGGCAAATGGATGGGTCACTGAACTCTGTCTTTTTCCCATTGGAGTCATCTACAGAGGAAGATTTAAATACAATGGAAAATTTTAAACATATAATATGTATATATAAATTATGGCATTTAACCTACTACTCTTGGGGGACAGAATCAAAGATATTTTGTGCATAGAATATGTGTATATGTGTATGTGTATATATGACAATTTTACATGACAGGTGCAAAAAAGTGATAAAAAGGCTTATTACCAAAAACCTATTTCAAGGTTCAGTGTAACCAAAGTGCAAACTACTGGCAATCTATATGTTTTGGGAGTTTTATTGTTAAGATTTCCTTGCCAAACAATATAGTTTTGTTGCTGTGCATGCTGGAGTTTCTAAAACATGCTTAAACAGGAACTTATTCATATGCAGTCAGCAATAATAGTATTCATTCAAAATTTTATACTTTCCCAAGTAACTAAATATCATACAAATATTGAAGTACTTTTATGTCTTTCCTCTAAAATAAGGGATGGGTCTTTCAAACCCTATTACTGTCATCCCCTGCAGTTTCTGGTGGTTTGCTATTAACAAACAGCGACTTCACCAGACACCAGACACCAGCGACTTCACCAGACCAAAGAGAATTTGAAACTATGTGCGCTGACAAAGGTAGTTTAAGTTCTCCCTCAAACTCCCTTCTATCCTTCCCGAGCACTTGGGAGAAGGAATTGGGCGCTTCGTTCTCACATCCAGAAAAACTGCAGATTATACAACTGGCGCAAAAGATCTTTCTCTCCAGTAGCTATCAAGAAACAGGGTACAAGATCCTGCCTAGATGGTACCGTACACCTGAGAGATTGCACCGCATTTTTCCAGGAATTTTGGAGACAGGCTGGCCTTGTTTGCGGGACACGTGTACCATACTACACATTTTCTAGAGCTGTCCAGTATTTCAGGACTTTTTGGAGGGGAGTAAGGGAGAATGCCCAGAGGTTCACTGATTTTCATGTACCAGATGACTTCTTTCTACTCCACCATAATAACATCCTCATAAAAGTGTACCGCAAAACAGTGTTGATGCATTTGATAAATAGGGCTAGAGCCTGCATTCCCACTCTATGGCAGCAGACTTCCCCACCGACCATTGGTATGTTGTTTTCTAATGTGAATGAGATCATGCGCATGGAAGATCTGACAGCTGACCTGAAGGGCACAGGCGAAAAATACTCATTTGTCACAAGGTTTTACTGGCAAGAATGCATGTATGTATGTTTGTATGTATGACCATTCCTGCACATATGCACTGAATATTTTGTTTGCAGAGCAAAACAACTTTTTGAAATCATCAGGTCCAAAATTTAAATTTTTAATTTGACCTGGAATCTGTTTGTAAAGTCCTTAAACTTGGATTTTGCTGAAATTTCACAGCAATCAAACATGCAGTGATTCAGTGTCTTATTTAGGGTCTAACTTTTGAGCTGAAAATCTGGTTATTTGTATTTTCAAAAACCTGCTACAATCTTGTTTACATGCATTCTATGTATAGACACTTGCACCATAAATTACCAAGGCTCAGTTACTCTTAGTAAAAAATAAATATTTATAACAGGCTCAAAACTGAAAGCCAGATCATGCTATTACCTCCACATAATCCTATTTTTGTATTGTAGCCTATTTTAGGACAGCTGGAATAACTGAATCCAAGCTGAGCAGATAGAACATCCTTCTGCTGTGCCAGCCTGTAGCCTCTGTGTGAGGTAGCCATCAGCATTTGGTCCTAGTGTACATAACAGCACGGGGGCTTGCAGCACAATGGTGATATAATAACAGCTTATTAATAATAATTAGGTCAAGCATTTATGTTGCTTATTTTATTATGCAGCTGCAGATGCTCCTCATTTATCTCCGTTAGGACAGGTGGCTGAGGGCACATTTAGTCTGCAATTTGTAGAGGCAGTCTTTGCATAAAACACACAATAATGCCACAGGTCCCTGTTATAAATTTAGGCATTTGACAGTCTTTTTTCCCCTAAATTTGATTTATAAGGTATGATTATGAAAAAAAAAGCCTATTTAAAAGTTATTTTCTGCAATCGCTGAGAATCAACTGACAACAGAATAGCTTAGTGTTTCACACTTGAAAAACAGCAGTTTTAGTATCTGTGACCTTGGATGAGTCCCGAAAAGCTGTTGTGTCTTACGCATTTCATTGGCATTGATTAATAGCACCTCTTGTTCCACTATCTACAATGTTGCAGCTACCTCTGAAGACAATCATTATTAACAGAGCAGGTTCAGATTGTATTAGTGAAGGTAACGTAAAGGAGGCTCAATCTTCTTTGTTCTGCTTCTTTAAGGATTCAGCTAAGCTCTCCAAAGAATCAGGCAGCTCACTGATATAGCTAATAGTGAGTAAGGCAGCAGCATTAATCAGTCTATCATTGTTTTCATGCCTGTGGTTTCTTGCCGAAGTCAAACCACATTTCAGCTAATGACCAACAAAGATACATTTTACTAAAAAATGTACTTGTTTTTTTTTTTTCTTTACTACTTTAGCTAGCTAACAGCCTGACACAGTCACTACTACAGAACACTATGAGAAAATATGGACTGTCTATTAGAATATTTGGGTCTTGATCAAATATTTATTATTGGATCTATAGTGAGTATATAGTGGAACCATAGTTGGGCATTCCAGTTCTATTAAAGCATCATCAGAACCTTTACTGACCAATAACTCTGACATGAGAAAAACAAAAGATCTTGTTTAAAGACTAATGCATAAATAAGACTTTTTTTTTAAAAGTAGAAGAATATTCAACCTTTAGAAGAAATGCTCTAGTGTGGAATATGAAAAAGATCCTGCTTTGAATCTTTGATGCGATTTCCAGCATGTGCTGTTTTTTTAAGGTTGAATTGTTGAATACATGTAAAATATGTCACAAATGAACAGCAATGCATGAAAAGGATGAAGGCATAAGTTAGCTTTTTAGATTGTACCAATACATGAGCCTAGACTCCCCAACTCCAATTTAAAAAAAAAAAAAAAAAGCTTTGACCTTATTATTGAAATCTGTCACTTTTTGGGCTACACAATGGCGGTAAAAAAGCCCTGCATCACTTGACCTGGAACTCTAGGAAAAGATTATTAGTGTAGAGTTTTATAGCCCAAACTTAAGACATAGAAGGAAAAACACCCATTGCATTATGTGAAAGGCCAGGAGGTAATTTAAAAACAAAATGAATATCCCTGTTGGGATCTCTGGTTGGGGAGCTCTGGGGCAGAAGAGCACAAAGTCAAAAGTTGGGCATTAGTTCTGATATGCAAATAGAGGCCAGGCTACCTACTGTGGTTAGGAGGCCAGCTATGCCAACCTCAAAATCCTTATTATAACAAAATGGCTTTCATGGTAAAACTCGGGAGAAACTTTAAACCAGTAACTGTTTTATTAGCAGAGAAGCTTTACATTCAGGGTTAATGTAATGCTTAGCAGAGAACATAACCTCTAAATATATTGTAATTTGGACAATGACTTACATACATAGAGTTTGATCGCTTTCTCGCTAAAAGCTATTACTACCTTAGTATGTTAGCCTAGCATTTCTTGCCAAGCTTTCTTAGAAAGGGAGGGAATGTCCTCTTGCCCAGGAGTTGAATTGTAACAGTTTAGTACCAGTGTATAACAGGAGATAATAATATGTGGAAACAAATTTGCAATGTTCTAGGGGGAGACAAAAAAAGTCTTTCCAACTTAGTGATGTGTAGTGTGCCACATATCTCAGTTGACAGTCCATCTATTGTCCATCAAGTCTTTGGTTGAAGCAGATATCCACCTTGCTGACCATAGGGAATGATTGAGCAAGTATTTGCTTTTGTTCTTCTCAACTTTAAGTAGAATGAAACCTGTGCTACTCACCTACTCCTGTCCCATTGCAGGGCGCTGCCATCTTCCTTCATCTTTTTTTCTTTCTTACGATTTTCGGACATCTTGATTGCACGTGTCGGGATAACGCAACTTCTGCAAAAGGCGCAGGAGTTCATTCATGCCCGGAATAAAACTCAGGTTTCCCTGGCAACCAACGCATGTATAGACCAGCAAATTCTGTTAGCTGGCTGGGGATCAGGCAGGTAAAAGCTGTTATTGCAGAAGGGAGATTGCCTGTCCCTTTCTGCAAAAACCACCTATCCAATCGTGCATTTTTCATAGTGGGAATATAGTTCCACTTTAAAAGGTACTGGAGGCATCTGACCTCTCTTTTAGTTTTGCTGAAAGTTAAAAGTAAACAACAGCATCTAGTCAACTAAATTCAATAATACATAAGAGTCGTGTCATACAAGCATGTGTGTACCATGAATTGTAGCAGCAAGAATAGTAACTTACATTACATTAAGAGACAATTGTTTGTCAGCCAGACAACAAACTTTACCCAACAGGAACAGATATTCAAATTACATGTTTAGGACAACTGATAACTCAAGTCTTTGAAACTCAAAGAAGACGTTATAAAGAAGAGGCAATGAAGCTTTTAATTATGTTTCTAATGCCACTGACAATATTTTGTCACAATTGTTTTCTTCATGCTCTCTTAAAGGAATAAATATGTGTTATCAATATTTTATCATCAGACACACTTTATTAGCCAAGACTCATTGCCTCTAACCTAAATCAGATTAGAAAAAAACAGATACAGTGATACACAAGTGCTATAGATTACAAAATAATCAACAATTTGTTGAAAAAAAAATGTTAATGTCACAAGTGAATGATGTGAATATTCGAGTGTTGTTTTAACTTTATATTTGCTACCTTATTAAATAATAGACTAAATTTGCCCCTACCTGTTCCCAACAAACTCTTTGTACATACTTTTATCATCTTTTATTCTGACTACTGCAACATCCTCCTCTCTGGTATTTCACTAACCCGACTCTCTCATCTACAATCTATTATGAATGCTGCAGGCAGACTTATCCATCCTTCCCACTGCTCCTCTTTTGCTGCCTCTCTTTGTAGTTCTCTTCATTGGCTTCCATTTCACCTTCAAGCTCCTGTGCTTTGTCTTCAAATCCCTCTACAGCTCTTTTCCCACTTATTTTTGTTACCTGGTAGAAAAAAACAGCCCTAGCCACTCCAAACTCCAAAACTTTTCTAGAGCTGTCCCAACTCTCTGCAATGGTCTTCCTCGTTCAATTCGGCTTGCTCCTACTTTCTGCTCATTTAAAAGATCAGTAAAAAACCATATTTTTAAACTTGCCTACCCATCTTCTGTTTCCTAAAACCATCACTACTTATCCACCACTACCCACCCCTCATATTGTGTGCTTGTCCACCTTAGATTTTAAGCTCTTCTGGGCAGGGTCCTCTCCTCCTGTGTCACTGTCTACATCTGTCAGTCATTTGTAACCCCTATTTATTGTACAGCGCTGGGTAATATGTTGGCTTAGTATAAATACTGTTTTTTTTTTTACTATTTTTATTAATATTTGATCAAGATTCATGTACACACGTGTACATGTACACAAGTATCCCACTCAAAAATCAGACAAACGTAGTATGTTTTGAAGTGTTTTCTGCTTTGGCATTGATTTGCCTTTCAGCTTCTGAAGAAGTCCCTAAAGCTGCTTCTGAGTTGTACTGGCTACTTTAAGTTGGTTTTGCGTTGACATTGAATTGTATAAAGTTAAAAAAAAAACAGCTTAGATACAAATAAGATCTAGTGTACATAAGCCCTAAACTATAAAAATTTTGAAATAGTGATATAGGTATTAGTGTAATTACCCATAGAATACAGTTGTATATTTACCTGAACAAGATGGACAGCATTGCCCAGGTAGTATAGTAGGGTTGATACAGCCAGGCACTGGACATGTTATTAAAGCACACATTTCCCGTCCATTGTGACAATAGCATTCCCGGCATCCGTCATGCCAGCTTTCTTCATTTTCATGCCGTCTTCCATCCATTGACAGACAGGTGCCTTGTAGGACTGGTGGCACAGAAGATGCTGCTGCTTCTGAAAAAAAAAAAAAAAAGACATATTAAGCTGCGAAACACCTACAGTCCAGCAAACAGAGCAGCGTTTAAAAACGTTAGCTTTCTGATTACAATATGAAAGAAACAACATTTTAAACCTAATATCTGCGTGATAAACAGACTATGGATAAAATGTAGATACATGGTACAGAACTATAATTATAGTTTTGCAAGGCAATCCTAACAGCAAATGATTAAAGAATATTTATTTTGCAATTGCCACTTGAAATGACTTGATTTAAATGCAATCTAAATCAGTGTACCTTAGAGCCTAAGAAAAGCACATCTGTCCATCTATGTCTTTAGTAAATCTAGAGGGTCAGCATGACAGCAAAGCAGCTAACATTTCCATTTTCACTTGCACATAATTGAATGGCTTAAGTAAGCATAGCTTCACCTTATTCATTAAGCTAAGGGAAATTATCCCTTGCAACTGACAATTCACTATGTTACGTGAATAACACAAACTCATTTAGTAAATCAACTCCAACCTAACTGAATATTTTTATATTGTCACCAGTTCTTCATTAAATTAAACATTAAATTATACATTTTAATGAGCATTGGCGAAATGCTCCAAAGTTCAGGGACTGTGGTGCATGTTGTAGGAATGCATATAGGGTGCATGTGTTAGTGTTTAAAACAGTGGATCATGCCCGTGTAATGTTGAAACAGCCATTTGTAGTCTCACTTGAATGACCATGTAACAGTGCAACATTACAGCTGAACAAGTGAGAAAAAAGACAGCACGTTATTACTTTAAAATAGTAAAGACTCTATTGGAGGATCAATATGTTAAAAAAAAGTTGCAGGTTTAGACAATAAAAACTACTTTTGGAATTACATTAACAAGAGCTTATGTGTGACTCGTTTATATAACATTAACCGCAAAGTTGTAAATTATATAACTTTGTTCTAACTATCTTGTTTAAATTACAGGCTCTGTGTTGACCTGAAGAAGCGGACCAAGTTCTGTGAAACGCATAGAATATTAAATAATCTGGTACTGAGAATTCATATAGGAGATTGGCATGCATGTGACAATATTATAAATGTAGTTGTTTTTAAATATTTTACTTTTAAAATACAGTGAATAAATATATTTTTATGTCATATAAATGTGATAGTTGCTTAAAATATGATTATTGAAGGCCTTGAAAGTCCCATTATTTGTTTTTTGTTTACATATGTGCGATTTTAGGGATGTGGCCATGTTGATGTTACCAACCCGGTGGTAGTTAGATTGGTGCGGTCTGTGTTGAGCACAACTCTTTTTTAATCTTAATAATATTAATCAGTGCTTGAAAAGCAACAGCCATAACTGGATTTATTGCCACTAAAATTCAATTTTAAAATGAGGGGGTTTGAACAGTATCTCAGTTTCCTGATCCATTAACAAGATAAATGTTGCAAATGTTGCTGGCATACAACATGGCTGTTTTGTTTTCATGTAGACTCTTGGTAGACCTTCTAAAACTAAAAAAGCTAATGAATCAGTAAAAAAAGACGGCAAAGAAAAAAATTAACTAAATTCCTCTGCTTATTTTTTATTTAACGTAGCAGCAGATTGATGTTTCTATTCATTCATATCAGTTCTAAAACTGGTCCCTGAGGGCTAAATGTGCAGTTCATATTTAGAATTTTTATCGTAACCCGAAATATCTTCCACCTGGCAGTGCAAAACTGCTTTTACTACTTATCTAAACTATAACATCTGCATCAAGAGAATTTAAAGCAGAGGATGCCAGATGCACATATCATTCTTATAAGCTATCTAAGTTGCAAGTAGAACATTAACCACAAGGCCCAACCTGGTTTGCAAAATATGACCAATATGTGTAGTATGTTAAACCCGACCTGTTCTCTTACGTCAACTAATGTAACTACATGTGAATTCATTATGCTTACTGTATGGCCCTCTGGACTTTACAAATTGAAAGAGACTCTTGCCAACTGCATTTGTACATATACTGTATCAGCTTGGGAAGTCTAGTGGTTGACATATTTACTCTATGGTCCAAAAGTACACTAAGAACCCTTATTAAAGCTATAAGTAGTTTCCGTCTTCTGCACATCTTTGCTATTTCTTCAGCCCAATAGACCTCAGGTCTACCTGAGGAATCATTAGAGCTACACCCTTCATAAATGATGACTATGTTGCACTGGGCCTTATAAATCAAAATTCTACACCTGATTGTGGCAAAAAGTCTATTTACTTGCGCGCTTACCTTTATGTACTATAAATATAAAGTTATATGTTTTGGCAAAACAAAAAACATGTTTTGTATCCCTACAATATACATTTCTCTGTGCGTTTGCTCTTTAAAATGCTGCAAGAACAAAAAATACCTGTTAATCTATTAAGATTTTAACTTGGGGTGAACTAGTGAACTAACAGTACTGCTTCTGATGCATTAAAATTCTAGCAACATCCAGCAGCCCTATCTGAGCCCCCCTTTACTTACCTACAGAACACCTGCCCCTTTCGACATATCTCTCTCTCTCTATGTTATGGATAGGATTGAGACAGGTGGAAGTATACAACCAATAAATCTACGTAAAATTATTTCAAGTGTTTCAAGAAGGACAAAAGCAGACCCTAATTTTCTTTTATTTTAGTGTCAACTGGTATTTTCCTAAATAGCATAAATAGTAACTCAAATATTAAACGTTTGATAAAATACATCTTTTACCCCTACCCCGCATCATTTCTACAACACTAAAGTCTTTAACAAAACCTTGACACTTTCTTTTATTGCTGTTTATTATATTTATTAAGAATGGTCTTCTAACCATTAGGTTAATTCACTCCAAATAAAAACAATAACTAATTCTTTGTAATGGACAATAGCACACAGTAATGAATTGATCCCTTCTCATATGTAAAAGTTGTTATCATCCAATTTATATAGCTCATTTAATAATAAACCATGTTCAACTGATTTAAATATAGTCTGAAAACTATTATTAAAACATGATTTCTCCCAGGACTTAAGATTCTGACTTGAGTGTAATACAAATTGTTCGTAAACATGGTAATATGTTATCTGCACTGGTGGTTTTAGCTGTGAGATAGGCTGTCAATAGTAACAAAAAAGATCATCTCAGCCATCCCATTCTGATTCAACCAAAATGCAAACTTGAAAGTTGTATTTGTGATCAATATGGTAAAAAAGAGATTACTTACAATTTGCTGAATCTTAACAAATTCATAGTATCTATTGAAGTGGTTAGGATGATGATGTGGGTCCCTAACAGCAGAATTACTTCTCAAAAATTTTAATTCCACAATAATGTTCGAAAAAATAACTATCTTCAATCCCCACTGTTTCTGAGCTGTTAATAGTGTTGGTCATGTTTTTCCTAGTTCCCTAACTTCCAAACAATGAAATCATTTATCTTTGTTCTAAACATTGTGTTCATTATCAGACTACAGATTCAAATTTAAAAAAAAAAAAACATGTGTGGTATGCATTGCATTGTACACTCATATTTGTAATAACAAACAAGTAATTAACAGTATATCTCATCTTCTAGTTTTATTTCTTTATGAATTGAAATACATTTAGTTGCTGACATAATATATTGATGTGAACCCAAATACACTCCATATACCTGAAGCTACTGCCATTTTAGGAGTCATACCCTCCTGAGTTTCCTAAAAGCTGGCATAACCTCCTTAACAAACCAAAAACATATTCTGCAAACCTGAAAACTTGAAAGATTTGTAAACCTTTAGTGAGAGAATGATGGAGGTTGTCATTACTAACCATTCCATCTGAAGATGCTAGCTGTCTATCATTCTAATGCACTAACTTCAATATTTTCAGTTACTAACTTATAACAACTATAAAGATAAAGAATTCTGAAACAATTCTAGGACTGTTAAGACTATGTTTTCTATTCTAGAAATATAGCTCAACAATTGCAACAAACTTGCAACAAAAGATTTTACTGAAGGCATGTACAGTTAAGCTGCGTACACACGTCAGATTTTTCTCGCCCGATAATCGGCATCGGCCAGATATCGGGCGAGAATCTAGCGTGTGTACAGTCGGTGTCGTTCATCGTCCGTGGATCCGTCCTGGCGGATCCACAAACGATGAACGACGACCGATCCTAATGCAAGGGAAGGGGGAGAGTGCGCAGCAGGGTGCCGCTCCGTCGCTCCCCCCTCCCCTGAGGAGAACCGTGCTGTATGTACAGCACCGTTCATGCATCGTGTAGTCCTTTGTCGTTGGAAGGATCGTGAAAGATCCTTTCAAACGACAAAAATTGCACGTGTGTACGCAGCTTTAGAAATATTGTTTATTGTATACAAAATTTGAAAACCTAAGCTGTGCTCCCATGTGGAGAGAAGAGGTTTTTACCTGCTAACCTATACTGCTGTTCAGTTTTTTCTGTTTGTACTGTCATGAACTTAAACATTATCATGCTAATTGAATCATGTGGAGTCCGGGATGTAGCGGTTTCCCTGAGCACTCCACAGTCAACCTTTGGGTGAATTTGCTGGAACTTCCACTCTTAATACATCTGGTTCAGTTTGGACAGATAAAAAAAAATGAACCTATTCATACAATATTCAACTTTTAGGTAGTTGGTTGTGGTATAGTATGGCAGTAATCAAGGGAAGTTTGCTGCCCCATATACCTTCATACACGTGACTGTAACTCCTTTTTACTGCTTTTCTAGCATATTTATAGACCACCTATTACTATTCTTGCAATGCAATGATTTAATTATGTGAAGTAATTCAATGTAGGGTATACTTGTGATTTAGGCAAGTCTAATTTGACCTTAAATTTAGACAAGTGTTGAAAACTGTATGGTTGTTTGCTCTTGGATGCTTACTTTTCTGTTAGTTGCCCAATGGGTTTCTAATGGGTTTGACAGGCATATTAAAATTATTGCTGTGTGTGTTTGACTGAAGTTGAGTTTCTTGCATTTAGCTTACACTGATCTAAGAACATCAAATGATATCTTCTCCCCTGCTGTTGCACCAGACTGCTGGGAAACACTTCCAAAAGCATGTTAAGTTGGTCCCATTGAAGTCTTTGAAGTTGGTTGATGGGAAGACAAATCTGAGATGCTGCATGCAGCTTGAGAAAAATGTGGTGGCCACATGTCAGTGCCTACTACACACAAGCATTGCACAGTAGTGCCAGGAAATCAATTAACAAGTCCATCTGAAAGCAGTAATGACTTCTTCAGTAAATAGGGATTACTTTGTCTTCCAATAACTTTGCTTTCTTACCCCTAATCAGTAGAGCAAGTATGAACTATAAAATGTGAGTGGCATATATGGTGATTTATGGTGGTGGCAGGGAGCCGGCTGTTATAGGAGGGGGTGTGACACCTGTGTCTGTTGGTTGGGTTGGGGCATTGTGAAAAATTTAAGCAGTGCCTGATTAGGGAAGATGCTTTGGCGGATATAGGCTCTATGTCTAATGGGGAAGGTGCCTTGGCTGACGGAGGGGCAATGCAGTGGCTTATGAAGGAAGTTGTGACTGATCAAAAATGAAATCAGAAAAAAAACACCTCTACTCTTACTGGAACCATTCTCCATGATTGGAAGATGTGCTGCGTAAGGGTAAATGAAAGTGAATTTAGAGAAGTAAAATAAAGTTTTTCTTTCTTTCTGCAATTAAAAAATATTTGAATACTGGTGTATGCAGAATATAGTTTTTCAGGCAATGTTGCTTTAAGCTACTCCATGCAAAATAGTAGGGGATTTAAATATGTCTGTGAATATACGTGAAATTTCTTCAAAAACACATATTGCAGTTACAAATGAGATCTTTGAAAACCTCCCATAGTGTACATGTACAAAGCATAATTACATTTATTAATAATTAAGAATAAGGTGTATAGGAATAAGATACAATTTGATCATTTAACACTGTTATCTGCTCAATAAAAAGACATTGCCACCTCGACTTCATAAGGCTGCTGTAATTACAAACAGGAAAGGAGGCATTTATAAATAGGGTTATGCTGTCACAAAATGATAGTAACATTAAGTAACATTAAATGAGGTGTAAATCTGTATTTGACAATGCCTTGTACAATGTTATGTACATACAGTATCTTCTCTATAATGTGGTTTGAAAACAGGAGGAGGACACCAGGAGCTTGATTTATTTCTTTTATTTATTTTATTTTAGTTCTCCAAGGCTCTAAGGATTTCTTAAAAGCTATTTGCTATTGGTCAATATCTTTATTATTTGCAAATGTTTTCAATCCGTAACCAACACCATTCCAGGTTTGCTGGATCACCCAGGTTCACTGATGAAAGTGTATCTTCTCCATCTTGGAGAGCTTTAATAAATCAGGCCCTAAGTGAAGGTCTCTACTTACCTCTACATTTGCATATAAGGCATCCTTGATTATCTTGCTCAAAGCCATTTGGACAGATCTTGCTGCATGGTACATCGGAGCATTTCTTACAGCGACATATTTCACATCCATGCTTGTTTTTCCTAAACAACATTAGACAGTAAAAAGACTTTATTAAACAAACAAATTCAAGTGGTTAAGATGGTATTTAAATTACTTTAAACTTATTTAAAGCAGTGGTCGCCAACCTTTTCGGACCCACGGACCACTACATTTTCCGGACCGTGTAAGTTAGGAGAGCTGGGTGTCACTCAAAGGGGGAGAAACTTCCCCCATAATGACGTCATGATGCCTTAAGAATCCTTAAGAATTACATTCTTTTACATCCAGGCTATAAAATTCAGGAGTAGTTTAACAATTCGGATGTTCTTTTTTTCATGGAAAAAGATACCATCATTGACAATCCAGTTTCCTCACATGCCAAAAATCTCAAGATGGGTTAACTGATGTTTCCATCAAAAAATAAATGGCCTTAGACATTAATGATGACTAATTGGACTGTGAATTCCTCTGAGGAGTGGTTGGTTACATGACAGTGGACTTTGTAAAGCACTGGATAATATATCAGCAATATTTAAATGCAAAATAAAATTATTATTAATGACAAAAGTACCTTTCTTGTAATTCTCAATTGATTTGTAGAAGGTTGTAAGAACCTACTTTTATAGTCAGTTATCAGTAATTGCATGTAAAAGCACCCAGCCACTTAACAATACATCTTCTGTTAAACACCTGACATGTTTTCAAATGTAATGATGAAAGAGTTATAAAGAACCGTTCATGTCATTTGCATGACATATTACTGGAAGCAGAGAGACATTGCTGACTAACAATGCAGTCTATCTCTAGTATTCAAAATATGTGTAATAATAAGATGCCCTATATTAATACAAAACATCTGTAATTTTACTGTAGTTTTATACTTCATTAAGAATCTGTTGCAAAGTACAGCTGAATAGAGCAGTTGATATGTAAATGTGGCTGCTGGGAGCATTTATAAAATGTTTAAGTCATGTTTGATTTTTAGATTACACAGAAATATTTTAGAGGTTAAATCTGGGGTAGAAAAGAACAAAACCGCAAGATTCATCCTTTTGGGAGCTCCTTAGGACAGATTCCAGGAGATTAAACTTTTTGAGTAAACAAAGTCTGTGATGAACTTGGTCCCAAGAAATACCAAACACCAATCTGAGAAGAATTTCTTAGTAAATCTCTGAACACCAATTATGTTATGAGATTTCATGGGCAAGGATTTAGTGGAGCTGTGCTGCTGAACTTGTGCATTGATTGTGGAGGTGTTGTATGATACTGAAATTACACTGCAACTTTCATTACCTCTCCTAACATCAAGGCCTTGTAAAAATAACAAAAGGTAGAAACATAGACTGAATAAACTATTTTATGAATACAATTTACATATGGAAAGTTACACAATGAAAGCTAATTTTTTTTACATATGGGAAGTTACACAATGAAAGTTAATTTTCTTCTTTTTAAAAGATTTGTCTGAAAACACACGAATAAAGAACTGAAATACTTTGTCACACTGTGACTTCAGTTTCTTTTAATTTACAAAGGTAAAATTAAAAAAAAACTACAATTTTTTTTTCTAAAAAGCCATCTACTGTTGTAATGAGCTTACAATTGTTAAGTTGTGACATGAACAATAATTTCTTCATATTTAAAAGGATATTTCACGGATTTAAATAAATCATGTTTATGTAAATAGGTGTTTAATGTAACAGTAATATCACACAGCCCCCCAGGTTGGGCTTTGTGTACAAGGCTGTCAGTGAGAGTCTGCAGCAGCTTGCCAGCTCTGCCAAAAGAGGATTGGAAGATTTAAAATTTGTATCTTTACTCTGTACCTTTCCCACTCTGTAAGCAGAGCTGGTAGGCTACCGTCTCTGAAAGCTTGCATTTGTCCTTCCACATAGAGCTCAGCACATCATAAAGAGGGTGGGGGTGCATAGAGCTGCAGTTCAGATCAGTTACTTTTTTCTGTCCACAGTAGTGACCTGGTGTGCCAAAGTGTAGGTTTGCTGTATAAAGCTTATTATTATTATTATACAGTATTTATATAGTGCCAACATATTCCACAGTGCTTTATAAAGTTCATAGTCATGTCACTATCTGTCCCTCAAAAGGGGTCACAATCTATTTACCCTACCTCAGTCATAGATCTTTAATACAGTCTAAGGTCAACTTTTGGGGGAAGAAAATTCCTTTAACTGTATGTTTTTAGAATGAGGAGGAGGAAACTGGAGTACCCAGAGGAAACCCACGCATGCACGGGAAGAACCTGTAAACTCCATGCAGATTGTGTCCTGGCCAACATTCAAACCTGGGACCTAGTACTATAAAGGCCAAACCTCTAAACCACTGTGCTTAGTTTACAATAAAGGTTTTTGCCGTCGTTTTACTGCAGAAAATGCTTAAAATTTCAATAAATGGTTCAGTTTTTAGTCCAGCTGGTAGGAGACAACATCATTGTCATATGTTTTTCAGACACTACATGCAATGTCCAAGGGCGGTTTCCTGCTTAAGACTTCTTCATAGACTTGAATTGCAAATGCCTATTACCTTTTATGTAAGCATTTGCAAGTGCCTTTTTAAAAGCAGTTTAAATAAAAAAAGGCACACAGAAGCGATAAACATCACCATTTTTATACTGCAAATGTACATTGGTTACACCATTACTGCATGCTTACAAATCATGGGCTAATAGGAAGATGGACATAACACAAAGACAATAGAATAAAAATTGAGTACAATTTGGGTTTTTGCAAGACCGTCTATTGGGGCAGCAAAAGGGATGGCTCCAGACCATGCTTTTTGCTAATTTTTTTCATTTGGCCTGGGGTTCCTAGAACTACTTCCAGGTAGTTGTAATTTCTTATCCAGGTGTGAACATATTCATAACTGGACACGTTATATTGACGTAGTTTAAAATTCATGGTGGAACAGAACATTACAATATGTGCCAGAGCTCTTAAAAATGGAACTCAGAAATGCAAAGTACCTTTGCATGGGAATTAGTATGAGCTTGCTAACTGGAGCTTATCTAAAGACATAACAATAAAACCTTAACCACTGTGGAAAGCACTGTATTGTTAAGGCATCTGTATTTGCTTGAGTATACCCCTAGCATATACCACTCAGTGGTTGACTGCTTAGTGTTTGTACAATTTTTTTTTGCATACCTAAAAGATGTGAGATACATTATGGGGACCCACCCGTCACAGCATTAGAATTAATTAAAAAATTGGCATTTGTGGAGATATATACTGGAAAAGATCTGAAAATCAGAAACTAAAGTAGGCAACAGAATTGCTGCAACATAATAAAAACCCTGTCTTCAGTCTGATCCACTGAGACAAAGTTTGATTTCCCATGTGTGGTACCAGCAGCTGGAACTGCAGTATTAGAGGCTGCAAAAAAACAATACAAATCCTTCTACGAAGAAACTGTTTACATACACACTGAATAAAACCCCCTTTTTTCACAGTACCTGACAAGTTATTTTCTATTATTTAACTAACACAGACCATAATTCAAAATTTACCAATACTACATCATGTGACCGTTTTGTTTAACAAAGCCTAAGGGGCTTAGAGCCTGTTCACAAAAAAAAAAAAAAATTATTTATATTGAAAATAACTTTTCTATTCCAAGGGGTGATCAGCCTGTTCTTAAGCCAGGCATTTGAGGCCAAATTGTTTTACAGCCTTTTGCAACTCCATTTATAACAGACAACCTACCTGTATCCTGTTTTATAGCTGGACTGATTATTAAAAGATACAATAAAAAAATATAAAATAACAAAACAACTCAAAAAAACTCACTGTGGTTTGATGCTTTTAGAAGACTGTTAAGGATAAGTGTTTGTATACTCACAAGGGTGAGCATATGAATATGGAAATCATTAGCATGGATTTTAGAGATTTGAGTTTTGAGGCAGTCATCCTGATCTTGGTTTTGTTACCTAGAAATTAGCGGACATATAAAAGGGATTTGCCTACTGTTTTGAACTTTTTTTTTGCATGCTTGTTCCAGGTCATTTCCAGGCTGTAAAATAAAACAAGGTACAGGAATATATCCTGCACCTCTAAAGAGCCATGGTCATCCCGTCCAAATAGGGCACGTAAACTGTGCCTTTGGAAAGCACCCATATACTCACCTGTACTTGTGCTCCTTTGCAGATCATTGCTCCTACTAAGCTGACAAAAATACCTTGCCCTGCATGAGCAAGACAGAAATGAAAGTTCCCATAGTTTCACCTTGACAGGCTTTCTTTTAGGAAAGAAGTAGAAATCATAGATCAGTTAATCAACTTCTATTGAATTAGGAAATTTTTAAAACAATTTTTTTTTTTTCCCCACAAAATCTATTTATGAAGAAAAAAATAAATAAAAAGTATTTTATGTATTGATTTGTTAAAAATATATATTTTTCATGTACTATATTGTTTTGTAAGCATAACTTGGTAAATTATTTACATAGAGAAAGATTAATAATATAGCAACGTAGGTTCCTAAATTGTGCAGTTCCTAGACACAAGAAAATATGTGAGGGGATCACGTTTTGCAAGTACTTAGAATGTAATGTGTAATAAAAATGTAGACTATTTGAACAGGCTCTTAATATTTTCAACTAAAGGCTAACAAAGCTCTTAATTTGGTACTGCCCTTTAAATAAAAATGTCTGCCTTTTCTGGGTTAATGGATTGTTTCAGCAAAACCTTGATGCAGTCCTGTCCTAGAAGAGACAGTTTCATAAAACTGGTGGTATATGACAGCTAGAGAAGTGATAAAGAACTTTACACTACATTGAGCTGACAATATAACTTGATCATCCGTGCCAGTGCTAGAACTGAAATATAGTACACACTGTATTTGATTCATATAAATACTCATACTCCAAAGGAACATTCAATAAAAGACATCTTGCAGACATCAAAGTATCATATCTTCCTTACAGATCCCACTTTATAGAAAAAAGATAGCTTCTATCTCTTGCTAAAAGCACAAACTGAACATACAGAAGTAAATCATACTACTGTAACTTGCAGACCCTACCGGATTCTACTTAAAAATCACGTTTTTTTCCACACACAAGTCTGTGTGTTAGAGAGGTTGTGCTTGAATATGTTTAAAACGGCCTTCTGTAGAAATGTAATATTACATTGGTCATGAAAAAAATGTCTGTGCTAAATAAATATAAAAAATGCTCCTGCAATACCGATCAGAACGAAGATGGTATTTTGACAGTTTAGGACTCTGTTGGAGAAATGCTGGAGTTACTGCCAGAGATTTTAAAACAAAAACTGCAACCCTAGTATTGAAATGACAGCGATTTCAGGCATCTTTTCAAGAGCTTACCAGGCTTAATGACACACGTCCGGCAACCACATAATATACCATGCTTAATGACACACATGTCCGGACAAGAGTCAATAGAATCAGCGAATATACACAATTCAGGAAAACAAGTAAATCTGAAATTTTTTCCCTTCACAGTGGCTACGTCACCCAATCTTGCAGTGTGAGATCGGGTGATGGAGAAAAAAGACCAGAAGAAAAGATAACGGGGCCTGGCGCTCCCTCTGCGCTGGGAAGAAGAGGAATCCCAGGATGGTGCGGGACTGGATCGCAAGAAGGACCAGTGCCATCGAGGGATCTGCCAGGTTAAATGAAAGCGTCATTTCTTTTGTTTACTTCTGCTTTAAGTGTTCATGAGTAATCATAACAAAAACAGAGGTTTTTTTGTAATATTAAGGCACAAAGGCATTTCCCCATACTGTTAAACTAATTTAGCTTGGTCTTGTTAGCTGTGCTTTTTGTCATTTTGGCCCTGTGTCAGCCTGCTATGCTATGGGCCTGATTTATTAAAGCTCCCCAAGGCTGGAGAGGATACACCTTTATCAGGGAAGCTGTGTGATCCAGCAAACCTGGAATGGCTTACAAATAGCAAAAAACTTTTAGGAAATGTATTCCAGGTTTGCTGTATAACCCAGCTGCACTGTGGAAAGTGTATCCTCTCCAACCTAAATCAGGCCCTATGAGTCAAGTTTGCCAAAACAGCCCCTGACATACTTTGTTGGCAATCAGCTGTCAAAATTAAAACTTAACTCTGCTGTTTACATTAAAGGAACTGCTCCTGTTATTCATTTTCTGCAGGGCAACAAAGCATATCTTCCTACTCTTCAACCCTACCCACTTCTATCCCCACCAGATCCCTCATACATGCACTATGCACGCCATAAAACACCCCTTTTTCCATTATCTTTTTTTGTATATGACACTAAAATTGAGGACAACTTTTGTTGTGGTTGAGCTTCTGCTTTAGGGATGTAGCAGCAGAGCTGCAATGAAAGCATACACAAACATGGTAAGTTGCTAGACAGGAACCAAAATGTTTAAAAGTACTTGGCAAATAGGAGACATCTGCAGTGTGCATCATTACAACAAAAGTTAAAAACTATGACCTAAAGTTTGATGTCTATAAAGCCAACTGATGAACAAATGTTTATAATATTATATTTAGGAAAATCAGACATTTGACAACCCAAGATAATGAGACAAATGTACTAAACTTAGAAATTAATTCAGTTCAATAAATACATATGCTCTTGCCACATTTTAGCTTGGGCATTTGCTGAACATAGTGTAAGACCTTGTGAGCGTTACTCTTGTTTGTATCTGTGGATAAAAATGACATGCAAGATACATGCACAGATGATGATTTTAGTTTTTGTGTGAATGTCTTTTTAAGGCCTGGTTCACAGCAAGCTGTGACCATACAAACGCAGGTAGCAAAATATCCATGCAGTCTCTTTCCATCTGAACAATAATGTACCAAAAGTGTGTTTAGGAAAATCCAGGTTGTCTTTAGTAATAGAACATAGGCCTACTTATTTTTTTTTTTTTTTTTTTTTTGAGAAAAGTAGTTTCCACCTAAAATATACATATTGTTCAGTGTTTTACTTAATGACTTTTCTTGCAGAAATGTGAATGCAAAGGTTTTCTCAAAAGAAATGTGTAAAAACTGAAGTTGTCACTTGAGAGTTTTAATGCACTTATCTGCAGACAATAAAATGTGTCTTTCTCTTACATGCTGAAATATTCTAACTTTTAAACTTAACCTGATTATGACCATGTATCAGCATCTTGTGGTCTCTGTACATCAGGGATGAAATACTAGTTTGTAATAGAACAAAGAAGCTAATCAATTCATGGACTGACATGGAGCATGCTGATAGGAAGGGAAGGTAGAGTGACAAACTTATTTGTAAGGTGCTGTAGATCAGGGGTGTCCAAGTCTGGCCCGGGGGCCAAATCAGGCTGCCAACGTCCTTTTTTTTTGGCCCCCAAAGGAATCCTAAATATGAACTGCAGCTGGCCCGCCGCTGCATTGAAATAGCACCACATTTCCTGGCATCACTCGCGTCTATAGACCAGCGGGCTCTTTGCCTATATTTCAAGGTTGGCCCTGGACTTTGTCTAAGTTTTTAATTTTGACCCTCTGTGTATTTGAGTTTGACACCCCTGCAGTAGATAAAGATACTATGATGCTTGTTCTCATGTAACTGTCCAAGTCACAGGCTGACACAGGTCCCTGATGACCTGGGCTCATAGGAAGTGGACTGAACAATTCTGTCCTTTAGACCAACGTTTCCCAACCTTTTAAACCATGGCACTCATTTTACATTTGAAAAATCAAGTGGGACAAATGGTAATTAGCTATCTGCTGCCATCTAGCGAAAGAGTATTTATTTGTCCTGCCTGTCACTATATGTCGCTGGCCTTTACCAACAAAGAAATTATTTGTGGACCAGTTAGGTGAATTTGGATAATTTTCCATGATACACCTGATGATCTCTCACAGCCATGGCTCAATGGTTGAGAATAACGGTTTTAGACTAAGGACATCTAGTGGCAAAAATCTCTGTGAAAAAAATCTTTGCAATAATGCTAAGTTTTGCGACAAAAACTGGTTGTCTTATAACATTTGTTAATACACTATACTTTTATCTTGTTATTTTTTACTTGAGTTTTGCTAAAAATACCAGGCAAATTAAATTTGCTTTTTTGTCTACATGATGCTAGGTAAAACTCAACATGACTGCTATACCTTAGTCATTCATTAGAATACCAAACTCTAATAATGTTGTAGTTTAAATTAATTCTTAAGCCCCAAGGTTTACATACATGTTTCATAAATAAAACATGGTTGTGTTGAACATTACACTAGATTGTAAGCTCTTCGGGGCAGGGTCCTCTCCTCCTGTATCACTGTCTGTATTAGTCTGTCATTTGCAACCCCTATTTATTGTACAGCACTGCGTAATATGTTATATATTATCCAGATTTACTATATAAATCCAGTTTAATAATAATAACAATAACATTTGTTACTTATTAGGACTTAAACCATATTTTAAGCACCACCAATACAATTTTTTTATGTAGCATTCACAAACATTCAAGTTCTTCAACAGAAGTGTGTCTTTTGTGATTAGTTAATCATCATACTATTAACAGCTAGTCAACACCCAATTACTATCTACAAAATGTCCAAAAAAATCCTATGTGTAATTTTTCATATTTTTTGACAATTATTTAACACCACATTTTAAACTGTTGCCACATTTATTGTTCCTTTTCACCAGAAGATGACACACATTTGGTCTTTTTTATTCTACACTTTAACCATGGAGAATGCCATGGGCTACAACAGAGACCTGAGGTGTTTGTTTTAAACTTTAAGCCAGTTTTGCAACTTACTACAAATTTGCTTCTCCAATTCCTATTAAATAGGCAACAAAATCATTATACACATTTGTAATATTGGGTCATTGCACAATTTGAGCCTAATTTGTAAGCAATGGCTTTATTTTACTAAATTAATAATAATATCTATTCTGAATTGATAATCAAAAAGCAAAATTTTATATTGAAACCATCTATTTTCTCAAATAAAAATAAAAATGAAATCCGCCTATTTGAAAACTGTCTATTTTACCAAAATATGGAAGAAAACAACTATTTAGTTCATAATAGGAAATAATCTGTTCAGAGCATGAAATTACCTGGCGGCAAGGGAATTAATTACTGCTCCATGGCCTGTGCTAAACTGAATAATTCATTAATTGCTTGAACATAATAATCAACTTTTCACCAACCTTCAAAAAGTAATATTGATGCAAATATGTAATAGCATATAAATTGCTTCATGAAAAGTGAGGATGATTATAGTAAGTTATGAAAGGACAGTGCATTCTGGTTTAACATTTGTAAAATTCTGCCTGTAATAGGCAGGAACCTACATTCTGCATAAAGCAATGGAAAATTTTTACTTGACTGTCCAATGCTGAAAAAAGTTGCAAGGTTTGGTAGCAAGGTTGTTATAAATATATTGGATATATGAAGTGAATATTGACCGAGTTGTCTAGATTCTGTGAAGGAGGGGCCATTCAATTTTTTGAATGCCTTCTCTGCATCTAGGCTTAGTAGCCTTGATTAAGGAGAACCTGGGTGTTGTACCATGGCCTGGATGGCTGTTCTTATTCCCAGTGTGGAGTGTTGATTCCCAACAAAACCCAATTGATGCCTTGTTAGGATGGAAGGTAGAAAATATTGGAGTCTGTTTGACATAGGTTTGGCTAAAATTGTATATTCGTTATTTAACAATGAAATCGGTCTATATGAGGAGACTAATTCTGGATATTTTCCCTCCTACGGAATCAACTTTTGTATGCAGCATTAAAATTGGGGGTTACATGTGTCGGGATATTATTGTACACTTCTCCAAGGTGAATAGTTAAATCATCACTGAGCAGTTTGTAAAGCCATCTGGACCAGGAGGTATATCAGTTGCCAGGGAGCTTATGGTTTTATGTATATCAATTTCAGAAATGGAGGCAGTGAGACGGTCTCTCTGAGCCATGAGTTGGTCATATTAGCTCTCAAAGGCTGATACGATAGTTTCATGTGAAAGTAAAGGTTTAGTTGTGGCAGGGTCCGTGACCTTCAATATATGACACTTAGGAGTAAAGGCAGCACATCATCAGTCTTTATGTTATAATACATTGATTACATCTTTTTGAAGAATGCACTCTTCCTATTAACTGATGACACATGGCCAGGGGAGAGCTATGCTGCTGTTGCATTTATAATGTGCCTGCTTATTTATTAGTGCTTACTGTCGACCATGTCAGGTTTCATCTTCCTGGAGTCATCCTCCATCGGATCGGAGGAGTGACTTCTCATTTCGCTTTGCCCTGATTGCTGGTGCTGAGGGACGTGCCTATTTTGACACATACATCAATCCTGTGGGCCACAGCCCCACATAAAGGACTGCCCTGATCTGCTCAAGTGCTGCTGTCCTTCCAAGGGGAGTTGTGTGAGATGTGGTATCATTAGCTGGTTCATCAGGGGTAGTTACATTCTACCTCTTACCTGAGATGATACTCTTTATTGATTCTGAGTCTTGCAATTATGCAAAGATTCAGTCAATTATTATTGTTTTGATAGATGCGCAACTGCAACTTCTTTATATAGAGAATTATATTGGACGATTAAATAGCTATTCTAGTAGTGCCAGACTGGCAACTGATGACACGTTTCTTACATGTTTTCTCCTTATGAGTATTTAACTGTGTAATGACTGGCATACACTTCATGACAAACAATGTACCTACCCTTTGTGAAAGTAAGTTCAATCAATTCCTTTGTATTGTTACATCGTATATTTTATGTGACTGTCGCTTAAGCCTCATATGAGGCAGAATCGACCTAAACTGAATGTTGAAAAGATTATTGTTAATATTGGTATTATTATCCAGTTTTAGTTACCGGTACATATTGATTGCTAAAACTCCTGAAGAAGCTCACAGAAACGTAACGCTTTGAGTTTGGGGTATACAATATTGTGGTCAAACAATAAGTGTGTTTTAGGTTTGCAATGTATGATTTTGACAATACCTATATGCCCTTGATGTCCGTGGAAAACTTTTGTATATGCGGTTGATGATTTTATTATATGATAAAGAATAAAAATTGTACTATTTTATGAGAAGATTTTCTTCCATATTGCTGGTACCTTTAAAATCCTGTTTTTTTTCTTTTGTGATTGATTTGCTGGACAGCAAGGTGCCAGTTTTATTGCCCTAGCAGAAAAACCTATGTTTGACAAACAAAAGAATAGGCCTGAACGTAACTTAACATGGGTGTTAAACTGTACCACGGCTTCCTGCCAGAGCTTTTTCATGACATCTGTGTTATGTTGAAGCTGAGGCTTTATAAGCTTGAGTCATTTTTCTGACGTTCCGAGTGCTTGGATCTGTACTCCTTATGGAGACGAGCAGTAAAGGTCATAATATGTCCTCTAACTACTGCCTTCAGGGTGTACCACAGCAGGATAGGGATGTCCAAGTGCTCTATATGATCATTTAGGCTATTGGCCAGCTCGATTTAAAAAATAAATAAATAAATAAATAGAAAGGAGGAGGATTTGGCCAAAACATTAGGCAATCTTTAGAACCAGGGTTTATAAAATAGTTGGTTTAGATATCACATTGCTTGTCTTTTTTTTAATAATGTGCTAGTCTGTGATGTCTATAAAAGGATGTATATCACTTATATCATAAATGATGTTTGGTCTCATAACTCTTATTTTAAATTTAGATTTTGGACAGTTTGCACTTTTTTCTAAAGAGTTACAACCCTAATGCATTCTAATATATTAGAACCCAGAGAGAATGGCTGCATTCCACCTGAGCTCCAAAGGGTTATGTGACTACTTTGTATGGCAACCTAAGCATTCCAATGTCTCTTGGTTTCATTAGAATTTCATGCTTTGTTAGATACTTGTTAATGACTGGCTTTCATACAATTGGAAATAGGTTATTCACTAGAGGGGTATTGTATTACTGCCAAGCCTTGGGTTGATTGTAAAAATGTGGAGGAAATAAAAAGTTATTTAAGACAGAATAATTTCCCAAAAAGAAATGCTTATATGTTTTTTTGGGGACATGTTAATGGCTTTCATACAAGCATAACTTTTTGTTCACACTTGTGTTAATATAAATATATGTGTGTAGTTAAGTAGTTGTTCTACATGCAGAAGTACTTTTGGAATAAACAAAAAAAAAAGAACCCATACACACAGTGAAGCTGAATTCACAGTTTCCAAGACTGAAGACTATTATGGATAAACCTTGGTGATCCAGAAAACCTGAAATGGATTTAGTCTAGGATTTAAAGCATTTGCCAGCTAATAGCAAATGCTTTGAAAGAAATCCACAACAGGGTTCATCATTGGAAGGCCAACAGCAATCCACTCTCACCTGTGGTGATCAGAGTACAATCACTCTGTGCTATTCTTCCCCTTGGACTGAAACTCCCAATATCCCGCTTCAGGATCATCCAATGACAGGTTGCCTGTCTCTGTCTTTTACAGAGTGTTGTGGCCTCAATGCATTTGTATGCATCAATGGCCAAAAATGTGCTTGTGTATGAACTGGCGTGATTTAACTTGGCTAACTTTGTGACCAAGCACTGTTTCATAGCACAATTAGAGGTGAACATGACAGAACAATTAATTTGAATTGTTGTCCAGGGTTCCTAAATTTGACTAGACTTTTCAAAAAAACAAATCTAAATTACAAAACAGAATTTCCAAATCCAGTCAGATTTCTTGACTGATTAGACCAGATTCTGTTCACCTGTTATCCTCAACAGCTAAATTGGAAAACAGATTTGAAGAAATCCATTAACAATACATTGGCCATAAAGCTTAACTAAAAACAAAACCTTTATTTCAAATCCATTTTCCAAACATTCTGTTCTTCCCTGCTTTACACAATCTACTAAAATTAATTAACTCTGAAAGAGCCTGGAGAGGTGCCAAGAAAAATGCATGACCCAGACTAGATAACAGGCACTTTACATCTGGAAGAATATATTGTATCAGCCAGCAAAGTCATAATGCTCTCCAGTATAATGATATCTAATGGTGCCCTATTTTCTCCATTGCCTTTATGTCTAACAGCCAGTAGAAAGGCAACTTTCAATCATATGTACATTCATGGAATGTTCTTCAATTACATATCCATGTCATGATGCGCCTATGCTAAGATTATGATTTTGATTGTTTACATGCCCATTATGTTCTAGACAACTGATTATGCTGATAAAAATGGCCGATTATGAGTTGAGCAAAACCACAAATGTACACACTGACAGCACAGCAGTAGTGTGTTAAATGGTAAATAAGGGTTATTGGTTGCAGTGCAGTCTATGCTAGCAATATATATTTCTCATTTTGCAATGTTGTGCAAGTATCTGACTGGTACTGCTAGTATGCGCTTCTCTCTCATATATTCAGCTCAGTCTCCTTCATAGGTAATGACCCTGCTAGTGAGGCAGAAACTCAATTATTTTGTTATTTTCCACAAATTTAAATACACATTTTTAGAGCCAAATAACTTTGCATAAAGATCTCTCATCTGAATAAATTGGTATGAACATAAAAAGAGAGAAGCAAACTGCAGGTCAGTGACAGCAGGTTTGAAGGTTTCTACTCTCTCCAGCGACGCACAGAAAGAAGCTGAGGGGCCATTCCAGTAGTTAGATTAGCTAAATAGATGGAGCTCATTCTAGGTGCAGAAACTTGTTAATCTTCAATACGATTACCAGTTAAATAAACAAATAATTAAATAATTAAACAGTTGACTTGACTTGTTCTATAAAAGTATAACTGTATGTGTGTCCATAAATGCATTTTCTAAGGGCCTATTTAGTTTTACCAACATAAAAGCCACCATATTTGCAAGAAAACTACTAGATGACACCCTTGGTGGAACAGTCTACATGGTGTTTGGGGTGGAGAACTTTCTCAGTGGGAAGTATGATGCATTGTTCTTCCTTCATCCATAACCTCTTTCAATTGATTAGCCTCTATTAGCCTTCCCTCTTTAATAAATCACTTACCCCAAGGACTACCCTCTACACTCCTGGGAATTTCTCCCACCTCTATTCATCAAACTTAAGTAAGCATCTTTTCTTTCTCTTATCTCATCCATCATTTTTTACCATCAACTAACAAATTATTTCAGCTGCATCTTAGTCAAGTACATTTTTTACTTTCTTGCTCTTCGCTCCCCATTACCAGCCACTAAAGTTACTATAAACATAAAGGAGAAACATTAGAATTTTGCCTGTGAAATCCAACTCCATTATTTTCTTTGCATCTCTATGATATACCGATGGCCAATCTATGAGTAAGTAAACTTCATTCTTTGATCAATAACGGTAATGGTAATCTGTCTTTATATCCAGAATTTCTTTTGCTCTATCTTTATGATATACCATATTTACTGTTTTTTTTTCTTCCATGACACCTATTAGCCTTTGTGGATGACTACACACACGGTATTGACACTGTGTGGACATATATATTTTTGTACACTCTGCTATGCCACAAACCGACAATACAAACCCTTTTGATATGCAAAAATATAAAGACACACACACGTTGTCAATACCATGGACTGACAATACACACCCTACTGATGGAGGGACTAAAAACAAAAGTCCTGCTAATAACACACAACCTTTTTATACCAGAGTCTTACAATAAACCTTCAGTACATACATTGATAATACCAGGGACTGACAATTCACAGCCTACTCAGAAATGTATCTGTAATAAACAGATGTCTTAACAGGGAAGAATATTTTATATGCTAAATTTGCAGGGACAACAAATTAATCATAACCACAAATACATGACAACTCACCAAATATAAATAAAAGTTATGGTACTATCTTCCTTAAGGGATATACAGTTTTTTTTTTTACATTTCTGTAAAGCAATGGACAATTAGGAATAATATAACATAAAAGTATGTTTTTATGTATTTCAAAAATTTACATATTCTTTGCTTTTAATGTAGCAAAAATAAAAAGATATAGGTACAACTTTTAAATCTTCGGCTCTTTTAGTTCAAATTCAGTATTGCTGATACTTTTATTTTATGAAAATGGAGAGACATGACAGAAAATTAGAACACCCACATCACTGCTTAAAGCAGAAGTAAACACAAAACTAATCCAAAACAATAAAATTACACTTACCTTCAATCCCGCAGATTATTTTACCCGTTGGGAGGTTTCTTCCATCTGGTCCCACGTAATCCCGTTATCCATCTTCAGCCAGGTGCAGAGGGAGTGCCGCCATCTTTTCCCTTTTTCTTCCGTGTTTTTCTATGTGCTTCACCTGATCTCGCACTGCACAGGCACAAGATCGGGTGACGTAGATTGGGAAAAAACTTGCTGATATCACTGTTCATGCAATTTTTGTCCCTACTTTTGAAAGAGGTCCTTCTGCGCATGCCCAAAATGCACAGGGCATGTGCAGAAGGAGCAGCCAGGAGCCTCTTGGGAATGTGTGACATAGGTGACATAGGTATCCCGGGAGGCTCTGCGCCCCCTCTCATTCTTGATTGCCTAGGTGAAGAGAATTATGTGGTGTACACTTAAAAAAAACACTAACAAACAAAATGTTTACATTAAATTAACAGGTTGTCAACCCTTTTATCTAAAGTAAAACTTCTGAGTTTAGGTACACTTTAAGAACCAGGGAGCAAGACATTTTAACACACAAAGCTTATCATTCCATGTTCATAGTCAACCTCTACTATAAAGCTTAGCAGTTCTATATATGTTTCCCCGTGGGTGTCCTAAAAAGGCTGTCACTTTGGGGTGTTGCAACCCCTGGCAGAAAGTTTATGGAAGTTATATTAGAATAAATTAAATCAATTATGTTTATATTTGTTTATGTTGTTAATTTATGTGTTTATTATGCTTTTAGAACCATATCAAAATAAAAGTGATAAAATCTTAGTATTACCAAAAAAAAACACAAAACATGTGCAAAACACAAAATCAAATGCTGAGGCATAAATCAAGAGTATATTATTAAAAAAAAGTGTAGAAAGTACTGAAAGCAAAGTAGTGGCAAAGCACCTGTTATTTCTTATGATATAAATTATATCCCATTATCCCCTCTGTACTGTATATAATGAACAAGCTCATAGCATATAGAACTGCTTGGTACCTATAATTACATTGTGCTGAATCTTGAAAATAATAAGATGTAAAAAGTGTGCTCCATGTAAAGAAATACAACAGGCACATAAAACCATTCATTACATCCAAATTAGAGGTTCATGGTTCATAAAAGCAATTTGATTCCTTTATTAGACATATATGGTTAGTTATGCAATAAAAAAATAATGTAAGTATAGGCTTGATGTTCTGTTCCAGATAAAAGTTCAGGCAATTTAACAATAGGTTCACAACAAAACACAGATGACATGGTGACAAGTGATAGTCATCCTTAGGATGATGTTTAAATGCACTAATGCTGCTGGTTTTTAAAAATGTTTCAGGTGCTTTTTTGACACTTTGAAGCAAAAGGACTGGTATGTCTTTGTGAAAAATAAAGCTGCTATGAAACTTTTCTATTTACCCTCCTAATAATTATAAAAAGTCTAGCCAAGTATATATATTAATGTTTAAATGTGTGATAGTGCTACATTACCAGTCTTAGTCAGATTGCCTGTAACATGTTCCTACCCATATTCTTGACATATTAACACAATATGGAGCTTGCAAAAGGAGTGGATTGTGGATTGCAGAAGAATGAAAAATGTGATGCAATTTTAAGAGGATATTTGGCATCATGTACCTCAATTTCACCTGAAAACAGAACTAAAGGGCCTGGATAGGGCCATGAGTACTTGTATTGCTACTCTTTAACTGGGATCCAGGCCCGGAGTGGGCCAGGCAGTTCTAAAGCAGCTGGCTAATAAAAGGGCACTTGTCTTTGAGACTAGGGGGAGTTGCAGCATTCGGCCAGGTGGCTCAGGTGGACAGGCTGTGTGTAGCTTGTATGCTGGGAAAACCCAGGTCGTCTCCTATTGTTTAGGTTTGTTGGAACAGCTCTGAAGAGTGCCAGAGAGAACCAGGAGGCTAAATGTTGTGTTTTTTTTTCTGTCATGCTGTGATGCAACAGTGACCCTCTGCAAGGTATAACCTGCACGACTGCTTTTTTGAGTTTATTTTTTTGTGAATAAAAATGAGTAGAGTGCCCTGAAATGTGAAATATTTCTCTGCAGTGCATGTGTTCGAAGCTAATCCCCTCACATCATATACTATTTAATCCCTCAGAATAAATAAAATTTATTGTTACAATGATCAGAACACGTCTACTACTATCAGCTGGACTGAGGTAATACAGCATGGACAATCTCATTGATTACCTAAACCTTATGGCCTGTGTGTGAGTACATGTGGGCCCTAGATAAGCACCACGCCTGCTTGCATAGCCAAAAAAAAAACAATCTTTACAACTGAATTCAGAATTCACAGTGTTTATGGTGGAGTATAGCAAAATAGATGATAAATGACAAGAACCGAACTGTTATGGGATACGGATGCAGCAGCAGAAAAATACAAGTAAACAAGTAACACCTGGGACCATTACTGTGATTCTGCTTCAGCACTAAGCAAAGGTAAACATGTAAGTGAAATAAATGAAGTTGTCCTAGCAAAAATATGCACACACAGAGGCTGCAGATGCTTCTGTCACACAGCACATTTATTAAAATAATGTGAGGTTCTGTTTTAGCATACTATTACATACTGGAAGGTTTCAGGGAGACATAACCCAGAACATTACAAGTTTTATGAGACATGTCCTCAACATTATACTTACATGTAGCCAAATGAACAGTATTTGTCACAGACCATGGGCTTGCACTTCTTGGGTCGCGGTCGGCACTGACAGATCTCACAGTTGTGGATGTGTGTCTGAAAGCCATATGGGCAGTCCAATGCACAACCTGATATGAGCCCTGTACACAGCTCCTCCCCTATGAAAACAAAAAAACACATTCAAATTCACACAAAATAACAAGATATCACTATTTATATATTTGGCTATGACAACATTGAAACCTCTGCAGTGAATCAGCAACATTGAGATTTACAGGTAACTGAACAAATTGAAACTACAGCTGTTTTTTTGCCTACATTAAAATAAGGTTATGTTCAGATGGAGGTGGGAACAGTGGTTCCCTTGCGGTCTCTTGTTGCTGCTGTTTGAACATTGTACAGTAGGCGGCAGCAGGTGGTAGTATTCACTGTTATCCAATCATTTTTTCTCTATGTTATGGCTACATGTAGCGTTTTACCTGAGAAAGTGTTTAAGGGGTGTGAAGAAGTGGTAACCCTACAGCAATCTTACCACCAGTCTGAACATAGCCTAAGGGCCTCTGTTATTTTCAGAATTTTGTAAGCATCTTTGCTGTTTGCAAACACTTACTAAAGCCTTGTAAAAAATTGTTTCAATGAAAACCTAAAGCTGCAGGCTTTAGGTGTTTACAAGCGTTTGTTCAGAACCTCCATGTAGTTTCAAGGGCTATTTTGCCGTCCAAACGCCTCCATAGACTTGAATCCTACTATTCATAAAAGCTTTTTGCTCTTGCTGAAAGCTTTTATGCCAATTTATAGTCATTTTTAAAGCCAGGGAAAAAAAGATTTTATGGTTGTTTAAAAAGCCAGAACAAATACATATAAACAAGCAGTTTTTACCCGAAAACAATCCTGGAAGCCTAGCTGTGAAGTGTAGACTACCAGGAACATTTAACGCCCGCATTTTTTAGACAGATGTCTGAGCATGTCCCAGGTTATTGTATATTTCCTGCTAAAGGGTTGTAGGGATGTTTAAAAACTGAGCGATGGTGAGTTGTGTTAATATACAAGTTACCTAGTAGGTCATAATGATTTACATGTATTGCCAAGGCAGGGAATAAGCAGAAACTTTTAATGTTACAATATAAGTAAAAATCACTAATGTGTTTTAAGGTGTATTTGCCGTATTACTATTATTGCAGAGAACAAAAACATATCAGTGTCCACTTTCTAATTATACCATCAGATTTCCTACAAACAGAATGTTGGTCTCCTGAGATATTCTGCAAGAACCAATTCTGCTACAATGTTTTTGTTTTCAGCTAAATAGCATAACTGATCCAAAATAATTTGTACAATGCAACAATTTTTCTGTTTTATGACCAGCTGGAGAAAATTCTACATTAAATTACACTGTAAAGCCTACTTTAAATTCTGAAAAAAACTTGTAGGGGATTTTTCACTTGAATATGTTTTGGTAACACTGCCCTGATAGTTTTGTTTATATTTATTAAATGGCTGGTGAAAGATTGTATGCCTAACCAATCAGGTAATGCCATACATTTTCTTTGACATATACTAATACTAATGTATTTTGTTTACATTGCAGCTAAATATTGTGATTCTTCACATACTTTTGCCCATCAATGTGTTAATAATTTCTTGTTAACAAGGCACTACTCTGATGTTTCTATTACTTACCTCAAAATGGCAAATCAAACAGTAGGTGTAAAACAGAACAAATAGGTATTTGTGGACAACCTTATATTACAATTTACAAAAGTAAAGCATTCTAAATATAAACTGGATCTGTGCTCAGTTCTTTCTTTCTCACAGAGATTTCACATTTTTTCAAACAGACAAATTTTTGGGATACATTTCATATCCTGTGCCACATTTCCTGGATGTTTTCATGTGAGTAATATTTTTGGATTATGGATGCTTTGTAACCCCTTAAAACGGCATTAGACTAACATTCATACCATACTTGTCACACGTACAAATTTTGAAAATATTGTCCTTAATCTTCTGTCAAATTTTTAAAATGGTAACAATATAGGACTGCACTGGTATAGAAAGTTTTTTGAATATGTAAACTGCAGAGGTTCATAAATGTACTGACTTCAGAGAGAAAAAAGAGAGACTGAGCGTAGAATATTTTAGTAAAGTAAAGCTACGTACACACGTCAAATTGTTCTTGCCCGATAATCGGCATCGGCCGGATATCGGGCGAGAATCTGGCGTGTGTACAGCCCACGTCATTCATCGTCCGTGGATCCGTCCTGGCGGATCCACGAACGATGAACGATCCTAATGCAAGGGAAGGGGGAGAGTGCGCAGCAGGGTGCCGCTCCGTCACTCTCCCCCTCCCCTCTCCATATAGCAGAACGGTGCTGTATGTACAGCACCAGTTCATATCGTTGGAAAGGATCGTGAAAGATCCTTTCCAACGACAAGAATTGCACGTGTGTATGCGGCTTTAGTCTATCTCTTGGATTGGGTGGATGCTTTCTTAACAACAATATTTTTAAATGTAGAAGGATGTTACAGTAGTCCAGACGAGAGATGTACATGCTCCTATTATCTCTCGTCTGGACTACTGTAACATCCTTCTCTCTGGTATTCCACTAACCTGACTCTCTCCTCTACAATCTATTATAAATGCTGCAGCCAGACTCATCCATCCTTCCCACCGCTGCTCTTCCGCTGCATCTCTTTGTAGTTCTCTTCATTGGCTTCCATTTCACCTTAGAATCAAATTCAAGCTCCTGTGGTTTGCCTTCAAATCCCTACACAGTTATTGGCCCACCTACATTTCTGACATGGTAAAAAAATACTCCCCCTGCCACTTTCTCCGCTCCTCCAATGACCTACTAATGACTTCCTCACCCATAACCTCATCACACGCATGGTTACAAGACTACCTCAGAGCTGCCCCAACTCTCTGGAATGGTCTTCCTCGTCCTATTCGGGTTGCTCCTACTTTCTGCTCATTTAAAAGAGCGCTCAAAACCCATTTTTTCAAACTTGCCTACCCATCTTCTTCTGAAACCATCACTACTTCCCACCACTTCATATCTCCCATGCTATTGTGTGTAAATTCCCCCACCTACTAGATTCTAAGCTCTTCGGGCAGGGTCATCTCCTCCTACATCACTGTCTGTATTAGTCTGTCATTTGCAATCCCTATTTATTGTACAGCTCTGCGTAATATGTTGGCGCTATATAAATCCTGTTTAATAATAATAATAATAATAATAATAAAATGTGTTGAAATTTTTTCTCAATGGCAGAAGATCTTTGTGTTAAAGGCCAATGCACAGATAGGAACACAAACCACTTCTTTGATAGGGAGCAACTGAGGTGCACAAAAAAAAAAATTGATTTTTTCAGGGAAAAAGCAGTAGTAAAAAACAAAACTCACCTTTACCTTCAGAGATCTTGCGCTCGCTCTGGATATTTCCTGAATCCGGTCCCGCGTTGTCCTCCTTCGTTCCGCTGCGGTGATCAAGACAGAAGTGCAGGGGCTTTACCTCCACCCTGTCTAAAAAATGAAAGTCATTTTCCTTATGTAAAAGAGTTGTCTACCCTTTTATGTAAGTTAAAAATTTTAGTTTAGGTCCACTTTAAAAGCTAGGCCCCGGATGGGATGAACACAGTCCATTAAAGAGACATTCATTTTTTAGCCTTGCTACTAGAGCAGCACTCTGTTTGCCTCTGGATTATACCTTGTTGCTGGGATACCACATATTGTTCTTGAGCTAGTATATACTATTAACAGCTCTCTTGCTTATATGCCAGACTCTGCTGTAGTTTGGCACTGGTACCCAGTTGGGCAGCATTACCCTGCATAAGCTGGAATATAAGTGCCATACAGAAGGTACACATTCTCACAAATATTGCAATCTTCAGAACTTTTGCATACTTCATTGTACACCAAAAGGGAGATTTGCATAAAATAGCAGTAATAATAAAATGCAAGCCCAAATGTACTTAAATAGACTTAATGAAAAAAAAAAAAAAAATCTACGAACAATGCCGCATCAAGCATTACCCGTTTTTTTGCTTGCAAAATTGTTCCCAAAATGTAACTCACAGGGTACATCAAAAAGCAAAAGTTGAGTGATACAAACATTTAAACTGTGCAGTCAACTTAGGCTCTATGCTTAAGAATCTTGCTGTCTCCAGCAGCACTACCTCCAATCCAGCTCATGTGGCCTTCTAATCAAAGAGCAAAGGTAGAGTCCCTTAGCTCAGCAAACACACTGACCTGAAAGCAATATACATACCTTCCAGGGCTTTACACAAAGTTTGTCACAACTCATAAAAAGTCTCTAAAAAAAACTGCAACTTATTCCATTGACACAAGACACCAGACTCTGGGTTTTTTTGAGCATGAAGATGATGTGCTGCAAAGCAGTCAATCGATATAGTTTTTGCCCTTGAACTAAAATTGTATTAGTTTCTATGTTTTTACCACATACATATACTTCAATCCATTAAAATAAAAGCTATTGTGGAGATTGTCACCAACAAATCCAAATGAAGAACATCAAAGTCCTAACTGCATTTTAATACCAGAAGTAACAAACTAGATTGCACCCCAATATACTATACGCAGTATAGACACAGATGGCACACTCATTTTTTAATGTGAATATTCTGATAATAAAAGCATTGGGCTAAAGGTAAAGAGCTCAAATTTTCTACATGCTGTAAAAAAGATGAAAGCTCAGTGGGTATAATTGATAATGATTAAAGGTTTATTTTTTATGCATGATATGCACAGGGAAATAAAGAAGTCCCTTGAAACTAGGTCTAATTTGTGATACATTTGTACTTAATTGCAGGTGGTTTTATGCTGTATTTTGTAAAACTTGCACTTCAGTAGTGTTGCTCTTTGTATAATTTGCTTAAAGGATGGTTACATCTTATTCCACCTTTAAGACTACTTAATACTCTTATTTTTATTATGTCATAAATACATGGAAAAAAAGATTTTACTTTGTTAACAGAGTAGGGTCTTTTTCTAGAGGCTGTGTAACCTGACCGCACTGAAAGGCACAAAACTGAAAGGTACTGAATCCTACTGACTAATATAATGCTTTCAAACCTGATAGAACCCTGCTGAATGGTGACAATCAATAACACTGGGGAACAATTTTGAACACATTTTTTTGTTGACTTAAATTTTTAAGCTTATTTACACTAAAATAGGTATGCTGATCATAAAAGTGCAGTTAGTTTTCTTCTATCATGTCAGATTTTTTCTCTACCGCTTATATTAAAGTGATTACTGTAGCGTGGATTTGTATAGGCTATTCATTTACAGGCAAGACAGTGTGGTCAGAGGTTTTGTGCTGCTCTACGTAGTGAATAAGCAAAATTTATTTATTTATACTTACACACGTATTTCCTTTATTTCAGATCATGTCTGGCTTTGCTGTTTCTTGTCACAGTGCCTAAACAACCCTGATTCATTTTGTTATATCTGTGGCAGTTTCAACATTCCCAGTCAAAGGGCGAACATCAGCACATTTGTAGAGCAAGCCTATTTGGCATATTTCAAAATTAAACTTGGTGATCAAGATAAATCTTGGGCCCCTCATAAGGTGTGCAAACAGTGTGTCAAGGGTTTACAGATGTGGACAAAGGGAACGCGTGATTAGATGCCATTTGGTATACCTATGGTTTGGCGAGAGCCAGGAGATCATTTCAGTGACTGTTATTATTGTATAGTGAAAATTTGAGGATATGACAAGAAAAATAAATGTAACACACAGTATCCTAGTCTACCATCGGCTATACGTCCAGTGGCTAATTCAGATGAATTCCCAGTGCCAGTTTTCGTTACACTACCCTTTCCTGAAGAACATGATTATGGTGATGAACTAGGTGACAACAATGATGAAGAGTTTGAAATTGAAGAGGACTCTGTTCGTAAGGGATTTAATAAGCATGAGTTGAGTGATTTTGAACGTGATTTGGGACTATCGAAGAAGGCTTCAGATCTTCTGGCATCAAGACTTTGTGAGAAAAACTTAAAAAAGGAACAAAGGTATCGTACTTTCGAACCAGAGAAATTGCATTTCTGCAGTACTTTAGAACTGACAGTGGCTTTGTGTATTGCCATAACATAACTGGTTTATTGGAGGAGTTGGGGATTCCAATCTATAACTCAACTGAATAGCAACTATTAATCGATAGCTCAAAGCGGAGCTTAAAGTATGTCCTCCTTCACAATGGCAATATATTTGGGTCAGTCCCAATTGGCCAATCAGTTTAAGTCTTGGAGAGCTACAAAATGCTTGGTTGCAATATGAGCATCAAGGTACATTTTCTGCAGAGACATCCTTCTAACTTCCTGGAAAACCTTGATGCAGTCAGTGATGAGCAAGGTGAATGATTCCACCAAGATTTGAAGGTCATGGAAGGACGGTATAAGGGTAGATGGGATGTACATATGATTGCTGACTATTGTTGGAGCATCCGGCGGGATTGTGCTAACACTGAACACTCCAGAAAAAGCTAAGGGCATAAATTTTTACCTTAACCGCTTACCCGATTCATTTTCAAAAGTTTTACTGTAAAAAAAAAATGTCATAGAGTAACAATACCTCCTTTGTATGAAGAAGAAATTTAAATAAACAGTACATTCAAGTTATTATTTCATTATTTTTTCATTGTATGTAAAAAAAATGTATTTTTGACAAAAATGGAGGGTACCCCGTATCCTAAAAACTGGATGTGATAGCAAAAAAACTAGTGCCATTTCTGGATTCACCACCCAAAAATTAGTAAAAAAACAAGTGTAAGATCTACCTAAACAAAAAATGTGTCCCCAGTGTAATTTATTTACATTCTGCTTTGCCGTGTCTAATCAAAACAGCTTTACAGGGGTTTATGCGTGCTGGCTTTTTACAATGTAGCAAGGTCATACTGACTCCAGAGGTTTCTAATTGCTGAGATTCAAATCTAGTCAATCTCTAAAAGTGGCCCTTACTCCAAGTCTTTTACCACTGTAAAAGGTGCTTTTTAAGTAAGAGCCACCCAGGTATTACACCACATTAATATCTTGTTAGGGCTCTTGAAACTTCCTTTAAAAGTTGTTGTTTCAATGGCATAAACAGTTTAAACTATACATTTTATTCTAAAACATAAATGCACAGGAACCTTTTTTTCTACAGAGACCGACCACAAGGAACACATACATAATACTTTTAATCCTTACATTTCTAAATGATGACCATTTCTTTAGACTTTTTTTAAGGGATTGTTTAGTTAAAATACTTTAAAAAAATAGTTTTAATGAATTGCCATGTACGCTTCACTTTTTAGTACTTGTTTTTGCACTGCCTATACAACTTTCTCTAGTTCTCAGTTATTAGGCAATCTCCTAGTCACAGGCAATGACACCCAGTAGCATAGCTAGAGAGGAGAAATGAGGAAGAATGTATCAAGACTAAGCTTTTGAAATAAGGATTGATAAAAAAAATGCCAGTATATTCAATACCTAAATATTATTTTATGCAAAAACATATAGCATTTACACCTACAATATACAATATTTAAGTTACAAGATTAAACAAATATTGATACTATTACCAAAAGGTAAAATAAACCTTTAAAAAAACTCAGTTTAATATTCTGACCCTATATATACACAGAATAGAGCCACATAAAGCCAGTCTCAAGTCAAATTCCAAAATGAGTGCTCATGTCTTTTTTTGTCTCTTTTTCCAACTACTTGTCAGATGAAAACAATAGAAATACTTTTACATAGAAATACATTTTTGTAACATGTTTTCTGCTATAACTTTAATACATGTCCCTAGCATGGCTCAGCAAAAGTCTCTAAATAAACCGTTTTAGCAGAATTGCTTAGGTTGCCAGTGTGCACAAGTTGATCTTCTTCAGCTTAACACAGTAAGGCTTGGAAACCTATCGCTTTTAGGGGGATTCTTTACAGCACAACTTTAAAATAAGTACATTTTATTTCTATGTTGGGCCACATCACACTGTACTAATGGCAGCTTTCTGAAACCTTGTATGTGTCTATTTGTGCACATAAAATATTTACTTTCACATTCACATAAAATATTATTGTATAATTGTTTAAAACCCCTTATCAACATCACTTTTTATCACCTTACAGGCTTCAGCATAGTTAAAGAAGTCTCTCATTTAGAGTGACTAAAGCTACATACACGCGTGCACAAATTGTCGTTGGAAAGGATCGTTCACGATCCTTTCCAGCGACTAAGGACTGCGCGATGCATGAACGAGTGCTGTACATACAGCACGGTTCTGCTCTATGCAGAGGGGAGGAGGGGAAAGACGGAGCGGCACCCTGCGCTCTCACCCTTCACTTTTATTACGATTGTTCGTCGTCCATCGTCTGCGGATCCGCCAGGACGGTCTTTCGGATGACGGGCACTGTACACACGCTAGATTCTCGTCCGATATCGGTCTTGAGCCGATTATCGGAAGAAGAACTAGCGCAATATTATTTCTATTCCAACCCAAAGATCACACAGCTCAACAAAAAAAAAAAATTCACTTGCCCAGGATTTTTTTGTAATATATTTAGTGTATTTCAGGTCTACTGAATCCAGAAATGATATCAGTTTCATTGAATTGGCTCTAGTTCCTGTGATACAGGAATCGGATATGAAAATTTTACCAACAACAAATGATAACACAGCATAATATTATCAATCTTTATTTACACCAATGTTTTGCATTTTATATATTAAATGTAGCATTATTTTCATGAAACTTTCATTTGCTTTTTTATTCATACATTTACTTTTTTTTTTTACAGAAATATGAGTTCTTCAAGAAGAAGTTGTTTAAATGACCCTAATGTATTTTGCTACATTTGTGAAGAATATTCTCAGCAAAGAAGAAACATTACAGAATGTGTAAAACAAGCATATCTTGCATATTTTGGTATTAAACTGGGGACCAAGATAAGTATTGGGCTCTCCATATATGGTATGCAAAACGTGTGCAGAGTGTCTACGTCAGTGGAAAAAATGGAAAAGTGAAGTTTGAAATTTGGTGTACCTATGGTATAGCGAGAGCCCAAAAATCATCATATTGATTGTTATTTTTGTGCTGTGAATGTAAAAGATTTCAATCGTTCCATGAAAAACAAGTGGGAGTACCCTGATTTGGAATCGGCAAGATGACCTGTGCTACATGGTGCTGATGTTTCCATATCAGTGTTCAGTATACTCCCATATATATCCATTTTTGTTCCACAATTTAGCCTCTCATTTCTTACATAAAAGTATATTCATTGTCTGGGGCTAAAAAAGTATACAAAACCATTTGGATCGAAAGGACTGTGATTATTGGATTTACAGTCAATGTGGATTATTTATACCTTATAAGGTATTTATAATGTGGATTTGATTTAATTGTCTTTTGTGTTTTATGAGATTATTAGCACCACTTGATGTGAGAAATTACTAATGAATAACAGCCATGGTACCATAGTTTACTGACTGTAATATGTAATCACTACGTGTAAGCAATCAGACAGCTTGGGACTGCAGTCAATAAAAACAATGGAAGATCTTTGGCTGCAATTTCATAGTATCCAAGAGTTAATAGTTGTAATTTTTACACATGATACTCAGTAAACTGCAGTACTGTGGCTCATTTTAGCTGAGTGGACAACCCATACAAACTAGAGCAAACTAACACGTGCTACCTTACCCTGGCTCAGCCTACCACTGATACCTGGGTACCGACTAGATCCTCCCCTGCCTCGGCCTCTAAGTAGTTACATGGGCTGCTGTGGAGGTAGTTTTGGCAGTGCTGGCTGTGTTCCCCCCCCTTACCTGCTTTCCATTACCATAAAATGATAAGGCCAGCATATATTTTGAGAGCTAATTTCAACTAGTACTCTCCTGCATTTGAAAAATACATAAAAGGAAGAAAAATTACACTGACCTAAGTTGAGAAGTACAAAGTTCAAAGGGCGCATTTAGCCTGCTTTCTATTATCTCACATGTTTTTGGATGCAGCATGTACTCTTAAGCAGCATGTGAACTACAGGCAAAAAAGGTCAAATGCAACCGCTTCTTTTTTATTAAATTCTGCCTCTGCAATTCAAACACATGTATTTGTTAAGCAGCCTTTAAAAGGAACACCTTTTGGAGCCCCCATGAGCTTTTTCCCTAATGTTTAGGGAAGTACACTGAATAGTTGCACAATATGTCATGCCTACCTTGAAAATATCCATATCTAGCAATACAGCTGCCATGGAATACCTCAACACTTGTGATTCCATCTTTACCTAGTCCTTAGCCATCTTAGATGGCCAAGCAGAGAGGACTGTAAATATTATGCCTGCAATAGATATACAGTAGTCGTGAATATTTTAATTAAGAACAGGGCCCTGAAGTAACAGAATAAGTAAGATATTCATCCACATAAGATCATCATCACATTTTAAAGTCAATTTTAATCACATTGGAATCCTTATATTTGTATTACCATTGACCACTGCAAGCAGACCAACTCTATTAAGGAAATATGTGTTTTACCAAGATGAATATCTCCGTTTAGTTTAGTTAATACATAGGTTAATTTGGTATTTGTTGCATCTCAGTGGTTGAGAAGGGGTTTTTCTGAATTTTCCTTTCTAGAAGAGTGTAGATGAGTTAGTAAAACCCTATCCAAAAACGTTTGAAAGCGGACTATGTACCAGTGCAGAAGTACTACGTAAATGGTTTTGTAAAAGCCCCAGGTTGAATGACTCATGGTCTGCAGTTTCCCAAATTTGGTCCCACTGGGTTTTATCTAGTAAATAGCCGATATCCATCTCCCAGTGGGTCCAATAAGTAAGGGGAAGTGTATATATTTAGCCAAGGAGTCATTAGCACTAACAATCTTAAAAGGAGTGGTAGAGAGGGGTTTGTCAATAAATTTGATTGAACAAAATGCTTCAACTGAAAGTGAGAGAAATAATATGAGAAATGGATTTGGTTGGAACAACAGAATGAGTCAAATGAATGGACACCAGAGATAATAGTGAGGTATTTAACCATTGAAAACCCTTGAATGTCCACAAAGCAAAATGACCTGGCTTTAAAAAGCCTAGTGAAAAAGAAGGGTTATGAACCAGAGTCCCTGGAGGCATGTGTGGAGACAATAAGCCCTTTGAGTAATTAACATCCTATACTTTGAGATGTGACTATTTTTTTCTATAAGCCATATAAAAAAGTTTTAATAGTTTTTTTTAACCCTAAGGTGAAATGATAGAAGTACCCTATCGGTAAAAAACAAATATAATTTCCTGTGCACGCCCACACGTGGATACTGAATGAGTGGGTCCCCCAGACACCACTGGAACCACTCACATAAAAGGCAAGCTAGGACACACTTGGTTTGCCAGGCTTTTTCTGCCTAAAATCTCTATGCTTATACCACATGGTTCTGGTCCTCTCTCTTCATCTCCACTACAGCGAACCTGGTAATAATAATTAATAATTATATATTTTTTATGTTTAAATATGATTTTCTCTTTTCAACTATTATTGAACTAAATTTCAATATAATATGTATTAGCCTTTAAGCATTATTTGATAACTCTGTTTGGGAAACACTATAATTATTAATATATCCCACTACTATGTTTTCTCCTAAAACTAAATCTCAGCTTAGTTCCATATATATCCATTACAAAGATCTTCTCTATACAAATCAATACTTTTTTTGTAGACCCCTCTTGAAGTGGTGATTATATGATGCTGGAGTTTTTCCTTGCCATTTGGGTCCTCTTTTGGCATTCTGTGGGTGGTGCTGTGTGCGATCCAAGCAACTGATATCTCCAATTTGGGAGATTTTGGTCTTTATCTGGAAGAAAATGAATCCCTCATCTAAGGATTACACAGTGATTTCTGCAGGTAACCAGCAATACTCCTGAATCAAACTTGTCTTCTTACCTTCTCATTTGGTGTCCCAGGTCTCCAGAACATGACTCCTACGTGGAAAAATCGTGGTTGGATCATGACTCTATCCTGGTTGCCCTATCCTGGCTACCGCTGGCATTTGAAAGATAAACTTTATATAAACCTTATCATTTAGTAGGCTGAGTCTCTTTTGGGTGACTTCTGCCTTCGTAACAACCCAGGAAGTACCTCCCCCTCTACTGTTGGGAAGCCCATAAAGCTACAGTTCAGGGTGAGTTTATAAAACTCCAAAATCAAGATTTTAGAGATCACCTGTCACAGCATAAAAGAAACCCCAGCTGGACTTACATAGACTATACAAAGATTCCAGAACGAATCCAGCTCAATTCAAGACATTTTACATAAACATATCCACTTCTACTTTGCAGTCTCACAACAAGAAGTGGAGGATTTATTTTTACTCCTTGCAGCTCCTTTGGCTAAAGGCGGCTCACAGACAATTACTTAATACACCTTTCTCAGTGGAAGAAACTCAGGCGATTATTAAACTATTAAAAACAATAGTGCCCCTGGCTCAGATGGGTTTACTAACTGATGCTGGACCCTCAGCTAACCCATTACTTTATTTCCTCAGAGAAGGGGAGGGTATACAGCAGGATTATAAGATGACACACATTGTTTTGCTCAAACTGGGAAAAGACCACTCCTTGGTAACCAACTACCTCCCTATTTCCCCTATTAACTGTGATCTAAAATAATCACTAAAATCCATTTAATGCCCCCTAACTCCTTTTTGGGTGCTTACTTTCACCCAGATCAAGTTCGTTTTGTAGCACATAGACAGGCCCCAGATCAGACAAGGAGATCAATTGAATCGATTTTCATTGAATCAGCTGTCACTACAAAATCAGAACAGGTCCTGGATAGATCAGCCATGACGTTATCCAAAGACCTCCAAAAGGCATTCAATATTACCAATAGTCCCAGGTAAGGCTATGTCATTAAACAAATAAGATAAGGTAAGGTATTTGGGCAAATATTACCTAGCATTTTCAATGGTCCAGAGGCCAGGGTTACCCTGGGAGGGTACTTATCCCAAGACCCAACAACATATCGATCCCCTACCCGAAAGAGTTGTGTTTTGGTGTGGGGGTTTCCACAGGCAGGTAGCACGCGATCACCTGAGACATGGAGTCCAGGTGACACGTGATCTTTACCAGGGTAGCCCACAAGTGGTGCCCTGCTGGGTGTCACAAGGTCGGGGCAACTCTACTTTAGTAGGAAAGCTGGAGCAGCCTTGATGTGGAGACAGGTGGCAGGCAAATGTAACCTGGGTCCTAGTAAGGGTTAGAGCAGGCGCCAGACAGGTGTAGTCAGGATCTGGGCATAGATCAGGGCAGGCAGGAGACAAATGAAGTCAGGCTCCAGGCACAGGTAAGGGCAGGCATAGGTCAAATCAGAAATAGCAATAGAAATAAGCACAGGTAGCTGTACAAAGTCACAGCAAAAGCCACCATTACATCTGAGGTTAAATAGCCTGTGTCCCTTTAAGGAGTTCCTCCTCCCTGGGCTGTGTCAGTGTAAGCAAGACTGCCCACTAACATGCAAGACCAGGAAGTGCTGGATGCTGACTCAGGCAGAGACAGAGAGCAAGAACTGCCCTTGGCAGCTTGATGAGACAGACAGTCGTGGAAAACCACAGGAGAGCTCATGGGGAGCCCAGGGGTGCACAGTGGGAACCAACAGGTTTTGTGACACCTAGGAAACCGATATCGGGCAATTCAAGGTAGAGAATGCGTGACAATGGAGCATAGGGAGTTTTCTAAATCTTACTCTAAAAGTGACGTTACTGACATTACAGTTCTTATTTAAGAAGACTCAAATTTTCTGAACTGACCGAGAGTTTCAAAGGATTTCAAGATGGATGGGATGGGAGTGTGGGGAGAGTTGATATACAGAAGCGGGTTGTCTGCAAAGCAAAAACTACATGTTCAAGATAAAGTGTTTCTAAATATAGATTGTTATTCAAAATAGAAGCAAGATCATGCCTTTCTCAGATCTTTGCCTCTATAGAGCAAGTATCTAGAGTAGTTTTTCTTCTAGAGTATATTTCTTGCTCTAAAGGCAACAGATTGGCATTGCCTGCTGTATTAGGTCTATGATCTTGAGACTTTATAAAAAATTCACGTAGCTTACTCTCTCTAGGTTGTATTATGTGTACTTTTTTATTTATGAAATTTAAACCTTTTTTGCCATATAGATGCCCAATCAAACAGTGTACCAAAATAAGTTTTGTGGAGTCATCTTTTATAAGCTTAATTCCACTATAAATGGTTTATGGCATCTGCCAACATATAACACGTTAAAATAGTGCCTACCCTAAAAAACTGAACCCTATTTTTAATAAATTGTGACTGGGGGGGGTCCTTTATTGCAAAAAAACATTCTTTCTGCAATAAAAGAGCCTTATCTGTGATCACAAATGTTTATTTTACACTCCTGCAGGCACTATCAGTCTTATTCTTTTTTTTGGGTTCCCATCTTGAGGTATCCTGATTGACTGGGCCTGGAAGATGCAATGATTGGAGTTTAGTCCTGGCAGTTCAGCAGATAGCAATCAGGAAGGTAGGTGTGTTTGATTGCCGGTCCATTGTACAATAATGAACCTGCTTGACTGCAATTGTTTTTTGTGAAACTATAGTTCCACTTTAACCATAACTCTATATGTCTAAACTAGGTTTAAAATGAAACTTGAAATACACCCTTAACAGCATTAGACCAAAATATGGATCATTAATTACTAATGTAACCATGCTTACTTCTGACAATGCCATTCTTCTATTTTAAATGCTTTACTGCATCAAATTCTTCAGTAAAGTATATGTGTACTACATCCACACAAATTGTTTTCTATCATATACTACTGCCCACCCTCAAATATTTTCCCAACTGCAGGTGTTTTTCCAAGTTTCCAGTTACAGGAAGTCATCTTGTTACCAAATGTATTGGTGGCAAGCAAGTTACTGAACATCATCAAGAAAGTTTGAAACAATTAACAAATAGATAAGCAAATAGATTTGTACCTGTTAGTCCTTGCTTTTGTAAACAGTTTACTTTAAATTTGAGATAAAGATCATTGATAATGATGCAGGTACCAGTCAGTACTGACATGGAATGAGATGCCTAGGATTCATACATAGTAAGGCTTCGATGTACTTTTACTCAAGCTGTGTCTGACACATTTCTTAGTTTCTTAACTATTCTTTATACAAATTTTGTTTTAATCCTTGATATTTCACAGATAACACAAAGTGGCTCTTTCTCAGTGAGCAAACAAAGTCCTTTTATAAATGGCTTCAAAGGGAGCAAAGCACATTTCTGCCAGAAGCTACCCTGCATAAAACATCCAGATTCAAAACAAACCGCAAAATACAAGGAACAGATATTGGCAATACATGTTTTCTGGTTCTAAAAAATAACTGTAAACTAAAACGATTTTACTTATGCAGTACAAATCATAAGGCCATACAGAATTTCATTTTATTTTAAAAGTAGTATTCCCAGTAAAAAAATATGTTTTGGTAAGTTTTATTTTTGAAACATGTAGTTCCCTAAGCATTAGGTTTCCTACATTCTAAAATACAGCACAGCAGAAAGCCCTTGTCGGGCACCATTTTCTGTTTTAAATTTTGTGATGTGCGCTATGATATCAGTAACACTAAGATTCCATAGTGTTACACTAAATGGGCAAGGCTCAAGTCCAGCTAAACCCTTTCTGACCTAATAAACACTCAACCTAAATTAACAGAACTGGTTTTAAAAAGGAACCAATTCAATGGATTTTTCAGAAAAATAATCTAGGTTAATGCACCAAAAATGCTATATGTTGACATTTTTGTAAAACAGCACAGCACACTGATAGTAATTGGTTCTTTCGGATTATTAGATTTGGTTTACTAAGGTTTTATTAATCAGTAATAAGTCAACAAATACTTTTGTGGGGTATTCATATATCAGCCTAAGTGTGCCGTCAGTGTTCCCCCTCTGGCTACCATTAAAGCTGACAAATATTCTAACACCTGATGAGATGGGGTACTGATTCTTTAATTGGACTTTATTACCAACATCAGTGCAAATGTAGTATTTGCAAATTCTTTTTTAGTTTCAATATTTCTTTAATAAGGGTATTTAAACAAGTTGTACATACAAATATTTACATATCATATCCATATATACTGTAGAGAAAAAAAAAGGGACAGAACTATCAGAGAGGAAATGGTAAGACAGAAAATTGGGGAAAGGAAAAGAAGAAAAAAGAAGAGAAGAAAACTAAGGACAAATTTTAAGATATAAACAAAAAAGAACAATGAACAGTAACACAGTATACCAGTCTGATAAAAGTCAAAAATATTTCTATGGATCCAAATAAACAGAAATGCATCAGGTTACCAACAAAAGAAGTTAACCTAATGGGTAAAACAAAGTGCCTCATTTTGGAGTATCATTTACAGATAACAAATTTAACATGGCTCAGCCAACTTGCCCACTCCACCTGAAAATTCCTATACTTAGCATGAGCTAACGCGAATGTCTATTTCAAGGAACATTGTACATTGAAATATTGTGTCACTTCTGATATATTAGGTACCTCAAAGGTTCTCCACTTTCTTACAATTGTTATTTTTGCACTGAGAAAGATGTTTACAGCCACCGTTCTAGCTTTCATGGGAATATTATCCATATTGAGGTGAAGTACAGCCATTTCTGGATTAGGACGTACACAAGTGGCACTAATCCCAGAAAGTTGGTTCCAAAAGGAACGTACAGATTTATACTGCCACAAGATGTGAAACAAAGTACCCAAATCGCCACAATCTATCCAGCAATTTTTAGAATCAGAATCTGAAAAATGTGCCAATCTAATCGGTGTCTTATACCAACAAATTAATATTCTCTTGTATAAATCCCAGTGGTCAGCGCATTTTGTGCTACTGTAGGTTATCTGTAATTCTTCTAACCACAATACCTTATCACTGCACTGTGCATTTGTAGTTCTTGTTCCCATTTAAACATTGGCAAAGATTTCTTAAAATGTAGGTTAGAGTTAATTAACATGTAAAACTTGGTGATCCCTCCTGTGTCCATCACAGAATTATTAAAGTACATATATACTGAACTTTCATGGGGCAATCTAGCATACATATCTATTTTTTGTAGACAGAGTAGTATCTCTAAATATGTATAAAAGTCCCTGGATGGAATATCATAAATCTTCTGTAAAGATTGTAAAGATTTTAGTTTGTGAAAAAAAAATAAAAGTCTTTCATTTTAGTAAGTCCCAACTGATACCAAGTAGAAAGGTTGGATGAGGCACAAATAATTCCAATATTTTTTTATCAGGCGTAAGATACATGAGTGGGATTCAGGCGTGTGAATCAGATACTTTTTCCACATATGTAATGTGACATGTATAATTAGATATTCACTGTTTGGTACTGGTAGTCCCATTTTAGAAGCTTAGGGAAATCCAAGCATTTAAAAAATGAGGATCCTATAGCAACTCATATCTTATGTACAGAATCATTTCCACCAAAACACTTCTTGTGCTAAAACAGCAGCTGCAAAATAGTCTGAGATATTGGAAAGTCCCATGCCTCCCAGTCTTCTATATTTTGTCAAAATTATTTGGCTACAACGTGGTTTTTTTCCATTCCACACAACAGCAGACAACAGTTTCTGTGATTGAGTGAAGAAATATTTAGGTACCGGAATCACAACAGTTCTAAATAAATATAGAAACTTGGGAAGCAAAAACATTTGAAATGCTATGGAAAGCTCCTGTTTCCTAAGACCAGCTAGTGCAGTGGGTAGGTTCAAAAGAAACCTTTTATAGTAGTCATCCATATTAATAAATTTTGCCGTTAAGAATATACCCAGAAAAGTTAAAGCTTTGGATTCCCACGTAAAACTAAACTGAGTTTTCAATTTACGTAAAAGAACGTTTGACAATTGTAGAGGTAATATATGTGATTTAGTCAAATTAGATTTATAGTAAGAGGCTTCGCTATATTGGGACATTATCAGCATAACCAATTTTAGGGATGTCAGTGGTTCTGTAAGTATTAAGACAATATTGTCATCAAATTAGCTTATTTTATGCTCCCTACCCGTAATACTCACACCTTTCACTTTAGGATCTGAACGAACTCTCTCTGGCACAGGCTCTAATAACATAGTAAAGATAACAGGGGATAAAGGACTTCCCTGGTGGGTACCATTTGTAATGTTAAAAGATGATGAGAATGCACCTGATGTAAACACTCTTGCACTAGGCACCGAATACAGGGACATGATTGCTGATTTCAACCAGCCCATCATTCCAAATTTATCGAACAGCAGATAGATAACCCCAATAGACTCTATTGAATGCCTTCTCTGCGTCTAAAGAGAACAACAGAGAAGGCTTTTTTTTATGTATTTCCACATTTCTAATGATATTCAAAACTCTTCTAGTACCATCAGGAGCTTGTCTATTCATCACAAACCCTACCTGATCAGGGTCAGTAATTTTTGGAGGTACCTTAGATACTCTGCACGCTAATGCTTTGGCATAAATCTTAATATAAGAATTGAATAATGATATTGGTCTATATTGACTTGTAAGAGTGGCGTCCTTTCCTTCTTTGGGCATAGTAGTTATCACCGCTTGGAGCATTTCCTTCGGGAAATCTCCTTAAAGTGCTGCTTTATTAAATAGATTCACAAGGTGGGGAGCTAACAGATGCTTAAACTTTTTATAATACTCATTTGGAAGGCCATCGCTACCAAGGGATTTATGGTTTGGTAGCGTATATATATATAAAATTCAGATAGAAATTTTAGTTGGCTGTCTGAGATTTTTGGTAAGGATACAGAATTAAAAAATGACATTATTGACATTCTGACGGTTGTATGGTTCTGTCATCTTCTTTTAGGTTTTACAGACTTTTGTAATAATTATAAAACGCCTCCACAATTCCTTGAGGGCTATACGCTTTCACTTTACTTACCAGATCAAGAACAGTGAAAATTTTAGTAGGGTGTTTAGCTTTAGAATTAGTATCCAGCAAATAGGAAGGTGTGATAATAAAGTCTCCTCCAATCAGCAGGGATCCTTGTTTAATCCTATTGTCTTTCATGAACATGAAGTTGCGTAGATATGAATGTTGATTATAATTAGGCGCATACACATTCACCAAAGTGTAAAAGACAGAATTTACTTTGCATATAAGAACGATATAACGACCATCATCATTTTCTATATGAATATTATATTGAAACTGCAAAGAATCCTTAATAGCAATCATAACCCCACATTTTCTTATCAATACTTGTAAAGAATTTTCGAGAAAAAAACTTTAAATTCTAGGTTGGAGAGCTTCCTGTTGCAATAAAGTCCTCCTAAATGGGTTATTGAGCTCTCTAGCAATTAAAGTGAGAATACGAATCATGGAGCCAACCGATCATAAGGCAAAACATGTTGCAAAGCCTTTCAACTAAAATTTCCGGAAGCAAAAGGAAGCCAATAAACATCCTGATCCAAAAAGGGCAATTTCTTAAATTGCTAATAAAAGCATTTCTTTTAAACAAAGAACAATACAAAAAAATGAGATAAACTTGGTATAATAGCATAGTAAAAAAAATTAGGAAAAATGGAGAAACAGTCCCCCTGGTTAATACCCAGGTGAAATGGGCAGCTGCAGTAGAATTATTGAGCATAACCTAACGTTTATGTGGTCAGGTCTTGAGCACAATATGAGTGCGGGCAATTACATTGCTTTAGCCTTCTGTTTAGTTCAGGCCCATTCCTGGACTAATTTCAAATGCGATTTGGGCGATTTGTTCGTAGGACTCGGCATATTCAAAATCCAGCTATAAAGCAGCTTATCCCCACTTCCAAAGATGAGACCGGATGAGACTTCCCCTTATGGAGAATAGGCAGCTTAGTTGGGAACAAACATCAAAGACAGGGTAAATATCCAGAGGTGCCAAAAGAGTGGGGAGACCGAAAACATGCTCACAAAATGTTGTTTTAGCTAACCTGGAAGCTTTTTGGTATTCCCCAGGAAACCCTGTGGGCTGAGCAAAAGGAACATTTAAACCCTTTATGCAAGATAGCCGGTAGTTCGTTCCGGCCTAACGTCCCCTGGCCGATCCGCCTAATGCCGGCTGGCCACCCGTAGATCCGGAGCCGGGTTGCCGGAGGATCAGCCAAGGGGCGTGCCCGAGCCCTGGTGCCCCTCCTTGCTGTGGCCGCCGCTGCGCTAAATAGGGAACGCTCCCTGAAGGGGAAATCCCTCTCCTTCACAATGCATACGGAGAAGAGGGATTTCACTTCAGGGGGCGTTCCCTGGTGGTGGGCTGAGCCAATAGGGCGGGACCCAGAGTCCAGCCTAGTGTGCTCCCGCCCACCCCTAAAATGGCCTAGTGGCCATAAAAGTTTGCCGACCCCTGATCCAAACCAAAATGCTAATTCTACCCCCCCCCCCCCTTCCATACCCTACAGAATTATTTGAATAATGACAAGAAACCTATTAGACATAAAGGCTACCTTTACAGTCTATTATAAAAGGATTCTGCCTTTGTTGTGTTTGTCTTGTATTTTTGAATTACAACCTGGAAGCGAAATTGATTTTTGGTTGCAATTACAGTTTCTAGTCCCAGCTGAGCACATCTAGGTTAGGCATGAGAAGTTTTGGCCATTTCACAAGGCAAAACTGCTCCAACTCCGTCGGGTCAAATTGGTTGTGTTGGTTTGCAGTAATTTTTAAACCATGCCAAAGGTTCTTAGTTGGATTAGGATCAGGCTTTTGATTAGGCCATTCTGTGATATTTGAACGTTTCTTTTTAAACCACTCCAGTGTAGCTTTGGCTGATGTTTAGACTTAATGTTCCTGATAAGTAGATGCATTTTCATTCCAGTTTTAAATCTCTGGAAGACTGAAACAGGTTTTCCTTGAAAATGAACTCATTATTAGTGGCATCCATGTTTCCTTCGAATATGGCCAGGTTTTTTGAATTTTGGTGGATGGCCTTATTTGTCAGGTTTGCAACTGTATGATTTTCTTTCTACCATTACTTTTTCATTTGGCTATTTTTTTTGTACCCTGACCCTGGTCTAAATTTTAGAGGTTTCAAAGCAAAGGGGATGAAATTCATGAACTCACAACGTTTCAAATTATTATATATATATTTCATTTTACTTTAATTTAAAGTAAGTTTGTTATATAACCCAAACAAAAATACATTTTAATTCAATGTTGGAATGCGACAAAACAGGAAAAACAGAGATTAATACTTTTGCAAAGTTCTATATGGACATGGTTTAACGCAATGCTTTTTTAAATGGAATACTTATTTTATGTTTAACCAAGACTAAGATATGTGTTAGAAAAAAACTAAAACAAGACTATAGGAAGTAACTTACTTGTTTTGCACTGACATGTGCGGCATCCATTCTGGTCCAACCGAAATCCATAGGTGCAGTCTCTTTCGGTGAGTGTGCAGTTTGTCAACAAATCACATGTTGGTGGTGCCATGGTGATGTATGTAGGTTCTGTGAATAAAAAAATTAACCAAATTATTCTGTAAGCAAACTTTATTCAGATTTTGCACATTGATTTCCAAATTCAGAAATCAAATAAGAATGTTAACAAATAACCCAAAGTCCCATTGGGTTGACAATCCTAAGCTGAAAAAAGACATTTTTATTTTTCTGAAACACATTTATTAGAACCCTTTGCTCTTCCTTATGTCCAAGTGCAAAAATACAAATTTTCCCTTACGCACCTTACGTCACATAATGTCTTCATCTCATACGTCCTGTTTCATGATAATGCTTAAAACCTTCCTTCAATAATATAATCATTTAACTGCAAGATTAAATAGAAATATTGCTTTAAAGAGTAACTAAACTCAAAAATGCCTAAAACAAAATTAAAATCGACTTACCTTCAATCCCGCAGCGCAGTTGATCGGTCTGGAGTGTCTTCCATCGGGTCCCGCGTCATCTTCGCCTCTTCTTCCTGGTTCTCCTACGTCACCCGATCCAGGCACGAGATCGGGTGGCATAGGTTGGGGGAAAAAAACTTGCCAATCTCAATGCAGATGTGCGAGATGGACACATTTTTCTCTTCTCATGAAAATGCCTGAGAGAACCCAAGAGCCTTTGGGATGTGTGAAGTAGGTATCCCGGAAGGGTTTGTGTTCCCATTCATTCACTTCACTGCACTTAAAAAACAAACAAACAGAATTTTTAACTTACATAAAAGGGTTGTCCACACTTTTATGTAAAGTGAAATTCCTGAGTTTAGGTACGCTTTAAATATAGCATTTCTTTGTAATTCTCAAATGGTAGATAGAGAAAAAAAAAAAAAAACATGAACAGCTAAAGAAACCCTGTCACCAACTTTAATAAAAACAAACAAGTATTTTACTGAGAAATAACACTCATAAATGTAATAAAGTTACATATGCTCTTATGGAATGAAAGAGGATAAAATAAATGGTTTGATAATAGAGTTTCTTTAAAGCATAGCACACATTACCAATAACTTTGTTAAACAAAGATCTGCCTGTTTGCAACCATCTGGACAGTTTAAAAAGGTCCTTATATTATTTAGGGTTCTATTTGAAAATTATTCCCCCAGAAAATCCCTGACAGATGGTTTTATCTTTTTAGGCATATCCCCTTTAAATTCCTAATAAAAATAATGACTATATTGTTCTGCCATCTAGCGGCCAATCCCAAAAAGCACAGCTGTCACAAAAGGAAAAGGCTATCTATCTGTGTTAGCAAAAATTATGAACGAATCTAGAGCGAACTGACGGGAATCATTTTTTAAATAGAGCCTATAGTATTGGTAAATCTAAAAAAAGCACATAGATTTAATATTCTTTTTTTAACATGGCGAGCCACAGGTAGAAAGTGGTAAATTTAAAATTTAATTTTCAATCCTGAATTTAGAAATACAATTGTTTTTATTTGTCAATGTTTAAGATTCTAGTCACACATGTATTTGTTTTAAATAATCTTTTTACTCTGCATCTCTTGTGCTGTACAAAACTGCTTTTAGGGTTTGCTTTCCTCAGACTTAGATAAAAAGGAACAGCAAAAGAAAAGGAAAAGGCTAATAAAAAGCATGTGAACATATCTGGACCTTCAGGTATGTAGTCAAAGTATATGACATATTAGAATAGCTAGGAGCCATTTTTCTCGAATATGAATTATCAATTACTATATTTTAGTATTTATATTACTACATTTTAGTTCTATCCTGCTTTAGGCTGTATGTTTGAGGCCTTTAAAAAACTATTTTGTACTAGATCAACATTTCCTTAATTTAATAAAGCTATTAGCCGAATGTGCTTTCTATATTATGCTGAAATTTGAACAGACTCTTCGTAAAGTACAGCATATCCCCCTTTAGTTAATAAAAAATAGATACCTAAATCAAGTCATGATTGTAAATCTATATGTATTAGATCTTTCAGTTGCTCAATCAGCACTAACTACGGTAAACAATCTACCTAAAAGTAAATAAAACGTTAGGTCTAACTTTAATGGGGCTTTATGATTTAGCATCTAATAGCAAATACATCTGACATATGTTGTATGTACTTTATTACTTGAACAATGTATCTCTTAGTAATGAAAGCTCATCCAGTAGAACTTCTGAAGGGCCAGTTTACCTTTTGTTTAAATCCAAATAGAACATAACAAGTAACCGCTCGAGGAAAAAAGCATACCCATGTCACCATGCTGTACACAAGGACTTTTGCCTAGTGTATGTTAGCACTGGTCCCTCTTCAGTGGTTTGACAAGACCACTGTAATGTCACACTTTTAGTTCTGCAATCACTAAAGCAAATGCTAACTTATTCAACAGTTTCATTTGGCTGAAGCAAAAAAATGAGTGCAATAAGGTCTAGATAGTAATATAATATATTTTTTAAAGTGGTATATACAGAACATAACCTTGCCTGTTGGTCCACCAAAGCTCTTTCTGCCTACTTTGTTTAAAGCAAGCAGAAATTAAGTTTTCCAACAAGCTTGAAGGGGTCCTATTCATTAGCTACCAAGCAGGGTTTATTTAAAATGAATCCAACCCCATAAAACGTACCTATTCCACATGTGTAGCTCAGCAAAATCTGACAGCTGGGCAACAATCAGGTAGTAAGAACAGGTATTGAAGAAGGGATATTGCACCTGTTTTTGCAATACCACCTGCCTGAATCAAACACACTTCCAATGGTACTCGCCCGATAATCGGCGCAGGAACGATATCAGACGAGAATCTGGCGTGTGTACAGCGCGCATCGATCATAGTCCGAACGACCATCTTGGCGGATCCACGGACGATGAATGAGCGTAATGCAAGGGAAGGGGGAGAGCGCACAGCAGGGTGCTGCTCCGTCCTTCTCCCCCTCCCCTCTGCATAGAGCAGAACGCTGTGTATGTACAGCACTCGTTCATACATCCTGCAGATCCATAGTGAAAGGATCTTTCACAATCCTTTCCAACGACTATAATTAGAAGTGTGTATGCGGCTTTAGAACTAAAGCAATTACTGTGAAAAAAGATAGAAGAATAATGGCCTATTCCTTATATGGCTGCTTTCACTTTATATTAGCAGCAAATATACTAACAAGCTTATGGCTAAGAATTTAGCAAACATAACATTTTACAAAATTACTCTGAGGTGAGAATAAGGTATTTTAGATATATTTCCAAAATGCCATCTTTATTGAAATGGATTAATAGAATCAATATTTAATTTAACAGAGCCACTTAACTCCTTGACATTCTGCCCTTTATAGAACATATCACAGACAGAAATGAGGGAAATCTGAGCAAGTTTTAAACAGACCATGCTGCATATATTTTCATTAGCAATAAATAATAAATGCAATACAGATCACTGGGTGAATCTAACTGTATAGGTTTTGCATTTTTGCGGGCTTTTTAGACTCAAGCCATTATTTTCCAGACCAACATTAATTTATGTAGAGTATTGTCATAAGAGACATTTAAATTATTGTGCATTGATGAGAAAAATGTATCTGATTAGATATTACCATACAACCAAAACATTACTTATTCATTAAAAGGCATGTCAATTATTTATTTAAACAGATGTACTTGTCACAGTAATTATGGTGGGTGGCAACCAATAAACACATGGTGACATTAGCCAATAGACCAATAAAAAGTAGTTAAGAAAAAAAAAGTGAGGGAGAAAATACCCACTCAAGATATTTTATATCTGTCATCAATAACCTACCCTAGAATTTCGGAAACATACTTCTCAAGGACCCCCAACTTATCATTTTTACTGTTCTCTTTTAATTGATCTAAAGCAAGTTAATCAGTACTACAGTCCAGATAATTACTATTCTGGTTTCAGAAAACAGAAATGGTTTGGGTTAGTCAAAGACTGGTGAAAATGGAATAAACTTTACAAACACAGGCTCTTCACCTTCAGTTCATGACTTCAAAATGTAGCTAAATCACTCTACTTTAGTGTGTAAATTAATGAAACATGTCATATAAATAAGCTCATGTGCAAGCTGAAAAAAATGGTGTAAAAAAAAAGTGATGCTATTAATAGGTTAAACATGCAAATGGTGAAACAATCTGTAAAGTAGCAAATACTCTAAAAACAAATTGAAACATTGGATAAAAAAATAAAAAAGAAAGTGCATTTATCAGAAATTAATTCTGATCTGGATACCTAATCTACTTATCAGCAATATGGCAATACAAGCATTGATTTAGCCTGACACCCTTAGACACGGGTGAGTGGCTACTAAAACTAACTTTTCATCTCCACATGACAGATAACTAGTTTTCTCTCAGCAACTTGACAGCTTCCTCTAGCTTTCATGTATTTTCCATGTTCTTGCTGTTTTATTGAGCTGTCCAACACTCTGTGCTCTTTTATCATTTAGAAGATTGCTTTGCCCAGGGCTGATAAATAGCCAGCTGTCCATCTAAAAGGGCCTTGTAGAACTATGCTTGCCCACTGCAACTGTTCACCCAATCCAATTTTCATCACATTGTTTCATTAGGTACTAGTAAGATGTATATATATATATGTATAAATAAATATGAAAATAGTTCTAAGCAGTCTACATTTTACTTCATGCTCAGTCTTATATGTTTGTGTCCATTTTGATTTTGATATGTTTTGATTTTTGATTAGAAGTGGATATTGAAAGAGTGTCAGATTTTATAAACAAAAATTATGTAGTATGCATGTTCCTAAGGTTCTGTAGAACATGGTATCTATAATAGTTAATTACCTGAGTTTATTCTTAGTAAGTGGCAATAGTAAGAACTAACTATTTTAGGAAATATTAGGAAAGAGTTTGAAGGCTAATGCAACTTTGAAACTTTTCCTTTTCTGTCTCTAGTTGAACACCAAACTGACTAACTCACTTTCATTCAGGCACCTTATCTATCAACCAAATGCAAAACCTTAAGTAAGCTGTGACATAATCACATGAAGTACCACAGTCTAGGTGTTGTACCCAGTTTAGGACAACACCTTGAATAACCTAAAGCCATACATTACAGCACAGACATTTTCTTCCAGTGTCAAGTCTAATGTGAACTACTGGGAAACAGCCAACCTCAATGAACACCATCAATTTGCAACATTTTCAGGATATCCATATGTTGCTGTAACCTGTAGCTAGATAGATTTGTTTGATTACCTACTTCATTGTTCCAAGTCCATTACTTCTTTCAGTGACATTGATATTCAGAATATTCCGTTGTAAATAGTTTTAGTGTTATCCTAAATTTAGAATTAGAATTAAAATAACATTAAAAGTAAGGATTTGATAGATGGATGTCTAATTTAGGTTACTGGTCTTAAAATCAGACAACTTCCTGTTTTATACTAGAAATACATTTCACAGTCTATTTGTCTTCAACAGGATTAAGTCAACGCCTTTATCCTGAGTTTCCTGTTTAAACTTACACAGGAAAATCACATCAAGACTGCAGAGGTGTGAACAATCATTTAATACTGCACAAAAGGCATGCTAGGCTTACAAATTTGGCTTTTATTAACTGTTAGACAGTAGAAAAGAAAATGAAAATTTAATAATCCTTGTTTTATTCTATTAATATTATAAGTTATATATATATATATATATATATATATATATATATATATATATATATATATACTTTTTACATTTAAAATATGTGACAATCTCCAAAATACTTTAAAGGCTTGTGTTAGTTTTCAAATGTTAACACAACAGCATACAGGCCTGAGTTAAGAGTGACATGCAAATTTACAAGTTGCAAAAGGTAAAAGCCACAGGGTCAACGCAGGACAACTGGTCTATTGCACTAGAGTTTCCATGATCAATTTCTCTATTTAGCATTTTAACCTAATGCCCTACACATGCCACGGGTATAAAAATGTGGATATGACTTGCGTCACACTAAAAGTAGAGAAGCAAATAATGGAGTCTATAGCAGACAGCAAAGGATCTGTAAATAATATTAATTAAGGGCTATGAAGGAATAGGCAGATTTATTTTTTTTTTAAATAATTTGTTAAATAGGGTTTTAATAAAAAGTGGGTGGTAATCAGGAAACCAGCTTAAAAATTATTAAATTCACTTCCTTTTACTACCATTTTCTTTGTAAAGAGAATGATCCCAGAACTGGTTAGCATAAGCCAAAGTAAAAGTAAACTTTTCTGCACACAATAGATGAAATTCTCCTAGCACTACTTCTAATCTCATGTCTATGAGTAACATGGATTAGCACTCACAACAATATTACCCTTAAAAGGACAATGCAAATATCTGAATACACATAAGTGGGACATTATTGCTTCTGACAAATATCACTGTTCTCAATGCAGCTTGAGCTCTTGAGGTGTTAATGAAGAGTACAACAAGCTGAAGAAAATGCATTCCCTGTTCAAAGAATTTCCTGTGCCAATCTACCACTACAGCCACAAGCTATACGGCGTCCTTTTAACATATCTTTAATCTATCTATATAGTGACTATATATAACACAAGACAAACAAGTAGTGCTAATAAACGGGAAAAATAGACATCTATTGAAAAAATGCATTGCATTGTTTCATTGAATTTACACTTGCTTCATATAGCCCGGTGTTTGTAAATTCTTCCCACTATGCAAAGAAATGATTTGTCTTTTGCCCTCAATTTCTACAGTAACCTTTAGTAATGCCACTGTATAAAATCATAACAAGTCCGTGTGAATTCTGTCTAAATAGTGAGATAGAGGTATGTAAAATGCTCACACTAGCTATTACATGGGAAATCACTAATCTAAAAATATCTAAACAAGACTATTACAATAGTCAACAGGTCAAAGTAGTACAATAAGTTTATTTTTGCAAAAAAAAAGATACAGATTTTTGGCAAAGAGCAGCAATGGTCCACTACTATAGAAAGACTACATGGCGTGTAGTGATGAGCTGAATATACTGGCGAGTTCAATTATTTCAAATCAATTGCTGTAGTTCACTAATTTACCAGAAGCAAAGGATTTCTTTCTGAGCCACAGAAAAGCCACCCACTTTTAATCAGATCTGGCTCAATAATGAAATTGGATTTAATTCTTCACTTCCAATTATAGATCATAATCCATTTCCCTTTTTTCTGTGGAAGTAATTCCAGCATTGTTGAGAGCATTGGCCTAATTTCACAGTGCAAGCTGACTAACTTCAATGAATGGGCAATCTCCCAGGTGAAAGTTGGTGATTAGAAAAGAGGTCAGAACATGGATGCTCTGAAATTATTCTAAAAGTGGAAGATTAACCTGTTCACTGCACTGAATAGAAAAATAGAAATCTGTTGTTTGAAACACACAGGCTAACCCTGCAAAAAACGTTTAATACAGCAATAAAAATTAGATTTCTTTTCCAAACCGAAGTGTTACAATCAAAAACAATAATCACAGGTAAGTAATGGATTCTCAAGTATTGCCACTAAATGTAATAACTGTATTACTTGATTAGGGCAACCTCCCACTACAGCCATAACCTGTATTTGTGCCCCTTTACAAATGCCATCTCCATGAATTTCTAAAAAAAAGATTAGTTAGGTCAATGACATTAAACTGACGAAAGCATGTTTGAAGCACTTTAACATTACAGCACAAAAATTTTCCTAGGAATATATAAATACTTCATTCCAGAAAAAAAAAACATGAACTTAGATGAACTTTAGGTGTCATGGCTTGCAGGGGGTGAGGGTCAAAGGCTTAAGTTGTCAAACTATGAACTGTATGAACACTCTATAACAGGTTCATGAAGGAGGCACATTTCCCACTTTTTTAATTGAAAAAAGAAAGTAAACAGTCTTAAGAAACCACATACCGGTACTAAAAGAATACGACACTCAAATTCCAATGCTCAAATACCAATTACACCTTTGCCAGAAACTTACCTTTAAAGCTAAAGCTTCAAATAGTACAATGATGTTTACTTTAGCATACTAGAAATGTAGATGTCCAACATTATCATTTATTTAATATTTACTTTCAGAAATCTTTCCAAAAGAAACACAACCTTAAAATTAGCAATATTTAAGGCCTTATGTCGTTCCATTTATTTTACATAAATGTAGTGAATGTGAAATCCCTGAAACTATTGTTTCAGAAACAGTGGAACGATTTAGAATCTCTGTCAGATTTCTGTAAGCCTTTTGGGGAAATTTCCCTGTACTTTCTGTGGCCATAAACACAACAGAAAGATGAAATCCCCCACCACCACCTTGAGACTCTTAAATGGAAACCACTATCCTCACCGGAAGAATAACCTTCTTCTTTTGGATTTCCCCTCGCTTTCCTCTTGCATTAAGCTAAATGTCAAATTTTTTATATTGCCTCACACTTACTGAAACAATTGTATACACATAAAAAATACATGTAGGGAATAAAATATATATAATTTATTTACCTTTTCTTAATGTGGGTTAGTTTCCTTGATGTGGGTAGTGACATCATCATCCTCTGTCAAGACCCCAGGAAATATTTACAGGTAGTTTTAACAATTTTTACAAGAGGTTCAGCAAGGGGTAAGTTGATTTAAATTATACAGGGACCCTGACAATTTAGGAGCAATGTCTACTTTAAATACAATCTACCTAATGACACATTAAAATCAAAAGGATTTTTTATTATTGATTTTTATTTTAATTTTATATTCTTTCACAAAACAGTCTGTATTTCAAGTTTTTTAAACGACTTCTCTGAAAAGCCAGACTTGTATAACTGCATACTTCACATATATTCTAATAATACAATTCTACATAGATTTAGGAACTAAACCCAACAAGGCATTAAATAAATTTATGCATCTGCTGAGGGATCTAAAACTCACTATCACTGTCTGTATTGTTTTAATTGGATTCAGCCATGCTTACATTCTTTCCTTTTATGAAAGCTATTGGACATTGAACAAATATGTCTAGCCTGGCTCTGACATAATCAGTTCAGACACTTTGAGCTGATGTCTTTATGTGCTAAAGACATAGTGTACTAAACGATAAGTCAGTCTCTGGTATTTACTGTCTGCTATGAAGAGTCAACTTAGAATTGTAATTTGCTTTATTCAGTCAAATACATTTACATTTAATTTACACGAAGCACTGATAAAAGACCAGAGTGCATTATCTGGAGGATATTACGTTTTTTTAAAATTTTTGTACATACAACAGTAACATTTTGTATTTTTAATTAGCTAAATATAAACATTGTATAAAAAAATATTTAACATTTACCATTTGTATCCAGTCAACCAGAATACACAAGGTGCTTTTAGGAATATTATAAATAATATTTTAAAAGGAGTTTTCAAATCTTGTTATTCAGTCCATTTAAGACTACCTGGAATAGACTACTTAAAGCGAACCTAAAGTCAGAAATTTCACTTTACATAAAAGGGTAGACAGCCTTTTTATGTAAAGTAAAAATTCTGTTGTTTTCTTTTTTTTTTTTTTTTTTAACTGCAACACCCTTTTTGTAAAAAAAAGGGGTGCAGCACGGCCCTCTTAATCAATAGGAGCGCCCTCCTAAGGAATGGGTGGTCCTTCTGCGCATGTCTGAGCATCCCGGGCATGCACAGAAGGACCCTTTGCGCGCAAAGAGAAACATTTGCTGATCTCACACATGGGTAGTGAGATTGGCAAGTTGTATTTCCATCCTACATCACCGGATCTCACGCCTGGGTCGGTTGACGTAGGATGAAGGACCCGGAAGAAGAGACGAAGATGGCGGCGGATGGCTCCAGAACGAATGCTGGGATGATGCGGGACCCGGGGCAAGACACCCCCGAATGGATTGGACTGCCCTGCGGAATGAAGGTAAGTGTATTTTTCTTTTGGCACTTTGTAATTTAGTTACTCTTTAAAGCCCACCACACAACCACATATACTGACTTTAACATTTCATGCCTCTCTCTCGTCATTGGTTGTGACTGCAAAATACCTGATGCTTCTATGTGGGAGCATCTGACCTGCATCTGAACATCTGAGAGGAGAAGGGGACATCAGTGCTTCCTGTAAGACGAAAACTACAAATTTCACTCTACACTCCTTTAAACAATATCTGAATTTCTCTTGCTAGCAACGTCTGACCAAATTTCTCCCACACACCCATAACGAAATTCAGATTGGTAGTGGGAAAATCACTTTTTCAACCACTATAATATGCAACTATAGGACAGAATCTGAATGGATTGTGTTGTGTACATTCATTCCAAAACGTGCACTATCATTTTCAGTGAAAATATCATCTTAATACAACTTTAATAAATGGTGTATTTTTCTAAAAGCTTTACACAGCGTGAAGATCATAAGTCTACTCAGTGATAAACTGCCATTTGGTTAGAGTTGCTGCCTGCACATCTATTTTAAATGCAGTAAGATTATTGCTATTAACAGTTCAGTGTAAGTGACAACAACACAAGGCCAAACCCCTAATTTCTCATGAATGCATTTGAATTTTTTTCTTTAGGTCCCCTTGTTAAAAACAATTTTAAGCTACCTTCAAGTCTCAATGTAAATCTTTCAAAATTGTGACAGTGGTTATTTACAATATTATATGTATTATACGAAAAAATTGGGGCAATCACAGAAAGGATCATAGAACGTGCCAGGGCAGAACTTTTTTGACAGAAGACCATGCGAGCAGAGAGGTCGGCAAATAGATATGGTCTAGCCTATATTTTGTTCCGGCCTAACGCCCCTCTGGCCGATCCGCTCTAATACCGGCCGGCAATCCGCGGCATGTGGCTCTTGAGCCTCATCTTGTTGTGACTCCCTGAAGGGAATTCCCTCTCCTTCGCAATGCATACGGAGGGGAAGGAATGTTCCCTATTAACCCCGGCGGCGGAAGTGTTAACGCCGGCTGGGGTAAATAGGGAACATTCCCTCTCCTCCGTATGCATTGCAGAAGAGAGGGAATTCCTTTCAGGGGGCGTTCCTGGGGGGGCATTAGGGCGGGACTCGACAGAGTCTGGCCTAGTGTTCTCCTGCCCACCCCTGAAATGGCCTAGTGGCCAAAAAAGTTTGATGACTCCACTTCTAACAAATAACCAGGTTGTATGACAATATGTTTTAAAACTATCCAACTTTATCACATTTTAGGTATTGACATTTCACAGGTAGGGCATTGAATTATTTATTTTTATGGGCATTTTAGCATTGCAAACAGAACATAACATTTGCAAAGTGTACACTGTTTTAGGCCTATATGAGCATATGACTCATTATTGTCAGTATATGTATGTGAAATAGATATATATATATTTGCACACAGATGGCCTGATTTAATAAAGCTCTCCAAGGCCAGAGAACACTTTCATCAGTAAACCTGAAATGGATCTGGTCCAATCCATTCCAGGTGTGCTGGATCCCCCAGCTTCACTGATGAAAGTGTATCCTCTCCAGCCTTGGCCCAGACTAGCCTCCTTTGGTAATTTGCAAGGCAATAAACAATGTCATTATTAAATGCTTACAAAGTAAACTAGCTTTTACATTCCTTTTAGGTAGTAACAAAATAGACTTGTTACACACCTTTGATAACATCTTACAAGGATAGGATAACTTAATTGAAGTAGGGAAGTAACAAACTTTTTGTATGAATTTATTTAAATTCATGAAGCATTGTTTACTTGATTGCGATCATTAGGACATGTCAATGCTCTTTGAAGATCTTTTAGCCTTATAAGGTTTCTATCTTATAACAACCCCCCCTAAGCATTCAAAGTTTTGGTCAGGTCAACTGACAGATAAGAATCTCCCAAAACTTATATATAGAATAGATTTTTTTTAAATTCATATGTTCATAGTATTCGAGGAGTTAAGTGAACATTTTCATTGAATACAATAAATATACCTGATTTGTCATTACTGTGCGCTTGGACTGTAAATCTGACAATAAACCGGAAAAATTGTCTCTGTGGTCAATTGGAAGTGCAGCCTATTTTATATAATCGGTCTTATACACAACAACTGTTTCATATAGGTTACCAATAAACACATTTTGCTACAGTTTTTTTTGAGCAGTAATCTAATATTAATCACTGCAGGCAGAAAAAAAATCACATGGAGAGCAGCCAAATGTTTGGCAATTAAATAAAAACTTAAATGTACAACTCCGCATTATCAAGCATATCACTTCAAAATGGTCAGGGAAAATAATGGCCAAACCAGAATAAGCAAAGAGGCATTGATAACTGCCACATCTTCGGGACCTTTACAACCTTTTCCCCATTTCCATTATGTAGTGTACATGCAAAAAAAATTACCTGTGCTGATGCTACTTTTTTTTACTATACCATAGAAATAGCAATTGCTTTATATAACGCATTGGTTAGGTTATGCTGATCAATACTGTAACACAAAAAAATCAAATAAAAGACTAAAACTACAGAAATTTAAGAGAGTGTGTTAATGAAGCAATCAAAACAATGTTGCTTATTAAAAGCATTTGGCTTTGACCAAAAATAACTAGATACAGTTTCAGTCAGTTAAATGCCTTTTAAAAGCATAAAATATTTAATGTGTTAGCATTAGTAAAAAGTTTTACATCATAGCTTGTGGATGTTTCATATCAACGGCAATTGTAATATGCAATTGTAAAAATGTGAAAGGGAAAAATGCAATACTGGAATGATATATGATGATGTTGTTGATGTTATCGTAGCTGTGTCTTCTGTAATGCCTTTGAAAATGCTTTCTCCATTTTCAAAAAATATCTATTGCGCTCTCAATATGAATGCATACAACAATTAGTTTATTTTGATGTTTTTTTCTATTTTTTGCTAGGATTTATACATTTTATTTCATGTGTGGTACACAGGTCAACAATTTTTCCTAATGGGGTCAACTCATCGTATATCCTGAGAATTGTTTTCAACAATGTTTCCCATTACTAACTGGCAATTTGACCTTGTGTTCTTGAATTATAACAGTTACTAGAGGTGAAAATGATCTTATCCGGAATGGTTTCCTTGTGTAAAGTGCTGACATTGGATTATCCTTCAACTCTCAGCTCTCACCTGCTGTTTAGCACTTGCAGGGCCTACACAGGCTGATTTAGTGCCAAGGCCAAAAACTGCCTAGCAGCTTACATTAGCTGCAAATATGGAAAATAGGAACTGTGAGATGAGCCTTTAACATAACGTAGGTCAACTTTAGTACTGATCTTTACAGTGCTATAAATGAGATATAATTAACCCTTGCTTGAAAATCATACAGCGAGATGCCAAACAAATGGTTACTGCTAGTCTCTATAACTGTATTTCACAGGTAAAATAATAACTATCTAATCTTTTGTCAGTATTTACATTTTTGCAGTGCAATGAGCATATGTAGGGAGCCTGATATTTGAAGTGACTTGTTAAAGTGAAATAAAAAATCACACATTTACTCAGACTAATCTAAACCTAATTTGTCTTCTGCCACTATAACAATTCCTTGTCTTCAACAATTTAAATTATGTTGTCTTCATGTAGGAAATTATTCAACCACAGAAGTATATTTCATTGATACTAAATAATTTACATGTTGAATCTGTTTTTTAGCAACAAAGGTGGACTTGCTCGCTTACAATATGTAAAAAACAGCTAATCACCAAAGTAGTACACGGAAACAAATAAACAAGTAAACTAGAATAAAAAGACTTTAAATTGTAATGCTGACCCTGTGGATGGATACAAGGTAACTGTTAACCATGTTATGTGATCCAGTGGTATATTAATAATCCACTGAACAGTTTTCATGAGAAATCAGGGTATACCAGCCACTTTCTTTCGGGCAGTGAGATTGTTTGGGAGTTCCTACTGCTTTTAGTTTGGTTTGAGATCAGATGTTCTTTATCAGAAGGTCAGGAACTTGAATCTCTTCTTTATCAAGAACTTTTAACCTTGCTTACACTCAAAAAACGTATTATCGCTATTAAGTGCAAAAAATACACTTTAATAATCTGTGATCAGGGATTGTATTGGATCAGGGATAAGGGCTGTATTGCAGACAGGTGATTATGCTTCCCATATTTCAAGGTTATGAACTAATAATATGAGACTGAAAATGAAAAAAAAAATAAATCAAAAATATATCAGCTATTTACAAATGTATTATGAAAAACAAATTAACAAGTTGGCCAACTTTGCTTTTAGTAATTTTTGTGAAAGTTGATAAATAACAGGATTTGCAGCAGATGCAGAGATTTGTAACAATACGCTTTATAACAGAATAGTGCAAAAGCATGTCAGAGAAGAGGAGCACTATGACCATGTTCACACGTATGCAATATATTGTGCAAATTATTTCACATGATAAGGCTATAAGAAATGTGTCCATGACATGTTGCAGTGAATTTTTGTTTCTATTACCAGTTCATATTAGGTCACAAAAAAATCAGCATCAGAAAAACACATTAAACACATTTTTATGTAATTGTATCACCATCTTCATCATACAAAGATATAAAATGCAAACTGATGTATATTAAAAAACATTAAAACAAACATTAATCTACAAGTATAAAATGGCTAAAAATAATTGTAAGAGAAGGGCCAGGAGTGATGTATGCGGCATTTAGAGAAATTACCTATACCTTTGCTGAATAAAGTCTGTAAATCACATAAAGAAATAATATAATAAAATGTGTCGCTATGAAGTCATATTTAAAAATTTGATACTAAAAAGTTATATATAAAAGAGAATTAAAACAGGTAGAGCTGAAGCCCAGGTAAATAAAAAAGACAAGGTACTGTGTGGCAAAACTGTATAAAACTCAAAATTGGATGGACAGAAAAACCAAATCCTTTGGCAGGTAAAATGTATATATTCCAACAAGTTAGCTGTTTGCCTTTAAGTGATTTTTTAACTGTACCTGTGTATTTGAATGGTAACAATAATTTACTGAACTCCATACAAACATATAGACATACTAGAGAGCCTTAAATTTCTGATTGACTGGCCATGGCTCTAAATGCAAGAGCAAATGGCCTGTAAAAACCTTGAACAATGCGTAATGGCCAATCAATGTGTAATAGAAAAACAAATAATACTCCTTTTGTAAATTGACCCATTAATAGCAACACATATATAAATAAGGCCCTGGTCCAGCAACAGTACTTATTAGATGCCAGTCCCCCAAAGAAACAGGAAAGGTCAGCAACAATAAATGTTACAAATTCACACTCCAGGAGCAGGTCAGCCTAGCTTAACACTACAACAGGCACTGGTGACTGAAAGCAGAAAGGCTAAAAAACCAGAGCAGCCAATGATCATGCAAGTTTGAGCTAGGAACTAATCTGGTCCTAAATTCCCCTACAGCTGTGCACAGTCTCAGAATGTGCACTGGGGATGTTGATAAAGTCAATCTCAGGCTGCACGGCTGAAGGGAACCAAGAGATACTCATATTTTTATGTTCTTCCTGCTGCTGCAATTGACATCATTGGATAGAATATATAGGATAACACTGTGGTGGCGCACAGTACTAGATCGCCAGCCAGATAAATGTCTCCTAACAAAATGTGCATTTTACAACTACATAGTAATTTCTTTATTCTGTGAGATATATACCTGTTATCACTAACTGCCCCTAAAAGGGGCTCATAATCTAACAACACCTTACCATAGTCATATGTCATTAACACAGAGAATACGATAAATGATAAATATATATATCATTTCAATTGCCTTCATTTACATTATCAACTTCTAGAAGAAGGCCAACCGGTCCAAAGAAAGAGACATAGATATCTAGGGGTTGAACAGTTGTGAGAGTTACAAAAAAACACTAATATTTGCCTTTAATGCATGTTTTATTGATATGACCTTTTCTGTAGTACATTTGTCCTGTAAATATATATTTATACCTACTGTTACTGTCTGAGACTAAATTACAAACTTTCTTTAATTTGTTCCTGTATAACATATCCCATTATTGGGTAATACTTAATATCACCTGTAAAGTATTGTTAGTTGTAAAGAAGAGGACACATATAGCTGATTGAAAAAGGTGAAACACTTTCTCAAAAATACCCTAGTTTGAAACAATGACACTGTTCCTGGCTGAAATCTTACCCATACCGTTTAAAGTGGGTTCATGCCCAAAGATTAAGAACCTCCTAATATGCCTCTTTTGAGGCCATTTTGTGTATGTATGTAAAACCCTTCACAAGATATATATTACCAGCATTATTGTATTAATTCTAAGCCTATTTAAAAAAAAATCCAAAAAACAGACTACATTAAAGAGAATAATATTAAAGAACACAAAAAGGTTCTAATATTTGGGTTTTAGGCGTATTCACATAAAGTGAAAGAACACCCCCCCCTCAAAGAAAACATGGCTGAAGTTAGGGTTACTTGTGACAGAGCAGTAGACAAAATATTATTTTTAATTCTGTACAACCCATCACATTTTTTATTGACTAAACAAGATTAGTAATTGATTTTGGTCAGGCACAAGTATAATGGAGCCATAGGGTCTAAACTGTAAAATAGAGAACTTGTGTATTACTAAAACACTTTTTACCTTCTGAAGAAAAGACATACAGAAGGCAGGCTTTATAGTCTTCTATTTTTAATGCAAATTGTTTTCCCATTCATTGTGCGCCCCCTGATCTTTTTGAGTCATCCTTCACTGCCGTAGGTATTCTTGGAAAAATAACACATACATTATAGCATCACAGAACAAATGCTTGCCAGTGACACAGCATTTGGCTTCAAAGTTCAACTGAGCTTAACAAGGTCAAATCAATTCTTTCTGCATTATTATTATTAATATTAATAGAATTATTATATTATTATTAATATTACAGAATTTTTATAGCGCCAATATTTTAAGCAGTGTGTTGTATGGATTAGGAACACAGCACTCAAAAATATCTCTGCTATTGCACTTTCTACTTTTACAGAAAGAGATGCATCTAACCAAAATGGTTTTTCACACCAAAGGAAATAAGAGAAAAAATATGTTTTTAAGGGCAAGAGCAAAAAATTATAATTGTAATAAAATATACTGTGTGTATTTAGATTTTAATTTCATTAAAAAGAGGAGTACTGTTTAACTATAACATCTGTAACAGTTAAAATGAAAATTCAAAAGAATAAAGGTGACTAATTACATACATAGAACACTAAACATTATCTATCATTAGAAAACAGATAATGATGCCGTTATATGCTGATAAATAACCTCTCTTACGAATGTGAGTCCCCCAAAGCCATACTATAGACACTATTCGAGGAGTACCAAAGCTATTGAAGGAAGCCATAAAATGGTTTAAAGAATTTCATTAAGCACTTACATCTGAATTAACAACACCATATAATTCCATACAGTTTAAGAAAAAATCAAAAATGAAGTCTGGAATATTAGGCTATTCTTGCTAGGGATGTATGTTGTATCTTGTATTCAAATTCTTTTCAAATGTATAAAAATGTGCCATCATTAAAGAAGACATACATGTCTGAATGTTGGGGTTGATAAAAAAAACACTGTTGACACACTAGGGGTAATTAACCACCTGAGCGTTACACTGAGGTCTAGATTTCTGTACCAAAAGTGATCCATTGTTTTTCATGAAATTTTTTTTTTAAATTGTAGACCTGTAACTTACAGAAATATGTCCGAACAGGGGTTCTAGTAGATAATATGAATATAAAAAATGTATTTACTTTTATTTTATTTTTTTTTATTTTTTTGTATTGGATTGGGATAGGGAGTTTGTATTCAATCCAATACAAAATGAGCGTTTGAATTTACCAGTTATGTACTTTGTATTAATTTTATATTATTTTGTATTGGATTGGATACGCAAGTTTGTATCCAATCAAATACAAAATATAAATTTGAATTTCCAAGTTATTTACTTTTATTTTATTTTTTGTATTGGATTGGATAGGGAGTTTGTATTCAATCCAATACAAAATGAGCGTTTGAATTTACCAGTTATGTACTTTGTATTAATTTTTTTATTATTTTGTATTGGATTGGATACGCAAGTTTGTATCCAATCAAATACAAAATATAAATTTGAATTTCCAAGTTATTTACTTTTATTTTATTTTTTTTTATTTTTTGTATTGGATTGGAAGTTTGTATTCAATCCAATACAAAATGACAGTTTGATTTTACCAGTTATATACTCTGTAATTATTTGAATTATTTTGTATTGGATTGGATACAGGAGTTTGTATTGAATCCAATACAAAACGAATGAATGAGTTTCAATTTGAATTTCCCGCACACGCGCCGACGTCATCACGCACGCAGGAAGGAGCCGTCCGTTTTTTCTTTCTCCGCCGGACGGGTTCTCGTTTCATAGATCATCCGGCGCTGGAAGAAGAAGGACGTGGACGATCAGCGGGACCAGGTAAGAAGCCGGCCGGCATCTTGTGTTCCGCCGGCCGGCATCTTACCGGTCCCGCTGGCACCCGACGAAGGCACCCGACGCTGGAGAGGGAGATCGACGGACGACGATCGACGACGCTGGAACACGAACACGACGCTGGATGAGCACAGCGGGACCAGGTAAGTAAGGATGGGAAAAAACACGGGGTTAACCATCGTAGCCATTTTTTTTTTGCCCGTACGAAGGTCGGGCTTAACGGCAAGGAGGTTAAAGGACAGTGTTTACATCTGAAACTTCTTGGAATTTAATCAATGTCTGTGTATAAATAGTCAGTTTAAATTCGTTAAGCGCTGTACTAACTTTGCTGGATATCAATCCATGGGGGAAAGCAAAAGAACTGCCAGGGGACTTCCAAGGAGGTCCTTGAATTGTACAAATCAGGTAAAAGAATTTAAGAAATATCCAGTTTTGTCTGGCAGCAGTTTTTTAGTGAAAGTGTTACCAAGTCACAATCAAACCTCAACTGCCAAAAGATTTCCCGTTGAGATACAAACAAAACCCCACAAATCACAGTTAGGTTTCAAGAAAAAAAGCCTTTTTAGTATGCCAACACAACAAAACAGCCTACTTACAATTTGCCGAACATAATCTAGAAAAGCCTGAAAACTTCCAGATCAAAACCTTTACAGTAATGTGACCAAATTGAACTTTATGGTGAGAACCATACTTTGTTTGGAGAGTATGCACCAAGACCAGTGACGAAAAGTACACCACCCTCATTGTGAAGCAGGGAGGTGGATTTCTTTCTGGGGGCAAGCTACAGCAACATAGGGAACTTGAAAATTGATGGGAAGATGAAAAGAGAATGTTACTAGAAAAAATTGAAGGACAATGTGCATTTGTCAGTTTGGATGCTGTCCATGAGGTAGGTGCACTTGGATCTTCCAAAATGACATTTTCTTTAAAGAATAGTATAGTGCTTACAAATGCTGGAAGAATGTATACTTGTGAGCACAACTGTAAGTACACAAGGTGTTAATAAGACCATCAGCTGGCTATTTACTAGCACAAAGACTACTTGCTTTTTGCAGAAATGCAGATTATGTCCCAATTCTACAGAACACATTAAATAGATAGGCATTTCCTGCCTGTAGAACACTACATCTCTGTTGTAGTGCACACAAAATGCACCACACTTTGATATACACCATTGTGAGGGACCTCGTAATTTCAGGCAATATGGCTCTGAACAGCAAACCTTCTTTTAAGAATAGAATATAAAGTATGAATGTTAGTGGTGGATAAAGTTTCCGTATACTGGATGTCCTAAAGAACAATGTGCCAACCCTTTAAATATATTTTACATTTCTTTTAAGAATAGCTTGTTTTACTTGTTTTTACAAAAAATACATATATACACAAACACAACGACCCACAGTTGAGTCGTTACACACACACACACAGCTATCACACTGTGCTGCTGGTGACATTATGCACACTCAAGGTGGATAAACTTCACAGGCAGGTTTTTTTTTTTGATAAAATATGGGCAGTGATGAGGATGGGACACTGGCTATCCGGCCCCCATATGCTAACATGTGCTGGGCAGTGATGAGAGGGGGACATCGGCTTTCTTGCCCTCAAATGCTATTACATGTTCACATACATGATGCTCTTCACCACATTTTTAACATCATATAAAAGAGTGACTTTCCCTTCTGCGCATGCCTGATATTGTGAATGCATCATCAGGGGCTTTCCTATAATGTAAAAAAAAATGCCCCGTGAGATCAGCATTTTTTTTTTTTTAACATTTTTAGGAAGACATGTCACCCAATCTCACACCTGCACAGTGCAAGCTCCGGTGACATGGGATAGAACCTGAAGAAATGGGAATGCTGGATGGAATGGTGAGCATTGGAAAGAGGGAAGCAGAGCTATGTGGGACTTGCTGGGCTCGGTATGTTGACGGATCAAGTGAATTTTTTCACAAAAGTTTCACTTTAACTAGATATAACCCTAGGAGGTCATATTTGAAGTTAGGCTGAATTCACACTGGCAGTAGGGTTGCATTTGCTGCCTTTACCCCTTACTCATGCCAGGAAGCACTGCTGCTTGAAAAACTGCTAGGCTTGAAAAAGCCCACTGCCTGTTACCAATCCAAGGTGCCTAGTATTTCCAGTAGTCACTTGGGAGCGCTAAATGCCACAGAGAAGAAAGCACTAAATTGTCAATCAGGGTTCTGTGGAAAGATTGCTAGGGGTTCCTCAAACTCTTGCTAAGTGATGATGCCTGCATAGTTCTGGGGCCGACAACACCTGCTAGAGCCAGCTGTATAAGTCCACTGATGTTTTCATCAGAGGAGGGGGAGGAGGTTTTATTCTAGCCACTTCTTTTGAGGAACATTTTTCATTATCTACCGATTTAAGAGGCTTTTTCCCATGGACACACACATAATTAGGCTGCTGCTGTGTGAGAGGAGCAGTCCATTCAGTATTTTTTAAAGAAATGTTAATTGTTGTCTATGCACACCTACAGCATTATTAGTACTTAATTGGAATTAAAGGCTAGAGTGGAAGAGACATTAACAAGACTTAAATTTATCTGCTGCTTGAAAAGGATACATTTAAATGTCATATTAATTGAATATTAACTTTTTTTTTGATATATGATAAAAAAGACATTTTGAGTGCTATGTACACATCAGTTTTTTCATTCTTCATTTAGTAATTCTTGAGATATTATTAATTACACAATTAACAGCTAACCATATAACCAATCAGAAAAATCTTTAGAACGCATTGCTCAGTAACATACAGCCAGGAAATTACTAGATATCTCAAATATACCTCCGATTACTGATGAATAATGTACAATATTTAAAATGTTTACTAAGAAAGTAAAAAAATTATGTTGATATTATTGATACCCTTACTTAAGATAAAATGCATATGCATTTAAAACACTAAAACTCCAAAGCGGAATTAAGGTCCAGGGCCACTATTTAAACAACAGAGCAAAAAGTCAAATATTGAAGGCAAGGTTAAGGGCCTGGAATAGCCATCAGCCAGCTATTCTGCAGACACCCCATGTAAAGTCAGCTAAAGAGGTCACTTTAATGATATATAATGTGTATATAAATAGAAATACGGAGTGACAATAAATTACTCATTTTGATTACTTAACACAAACAGTAAGATATAGGATAATGACATATACCACTGAATATAAACATATCTCCCACCAGGCTGGATTAATTTATTTTTTCCTGAAGTGTATCAAAAGGTGCTTGACTTGTCACTGACTCTTGATATCTTACCCAAGGCTATATTGCGCTAAAATAGCTTTCATTTATTTAGCCTACCTTTGCCGTCATAACAATTTTGTGCTGCTGCCATCTGTCTTAACATTGTGTGTTTGTATGTAAATATACACACACGTGCCAATTTTAGTTTGGTCAGCAAAATACCTCACAAAATAGGTTACAAGGTTATTTTATAGTGTCTCCCTGTAAGGAAGGAGTAGAAGAAAACTTCTTGTTTAAATTCATCATTGGATTGCCTTTGGAACACAAACCTAAAACAAGTAGCTCAAAAATGTAAACTTAGCTTAAATAAATTAGTTGGTGTGGGTTAAAATGAGGTTGCACATAACAGGCAAGTATGCACAGCAACACAAAACAAGTGATGTAGAATCTAATCCAGTTGTACTTAATAACACTGTAGAGCATATTATATATTTAAAAAAAAACGGGATACCAGAAATTGTTTTTGCAGGCTGGAATCATTTGTCCCACTAGAGGGTGTAGTAAATAAATAATAAATAGAAATAAATCGGTGTGCAGCATCCCCTCTTTTTTTACTACACACACATACACACACGGGTGTGTCAAAAGATCACAAAAATATACTGTCCCGCTTTAGTGATGGGTGCGATGCAGCTAGATTTCACATCCAGTATCACTAGGGAATTAGTTTACAAATTTTTTGTTGCCATGGAAAGCTATGTTTTTTTACATGTTGCATATTTGTGAAGGTATGTTCAAGCTATTTTGCAATTTATGTTATCTTGTGAAAGTTTGTTTCAAACTTGAAACATGACAGTAGAGACCTATCAAATGTTAAATAAAATGACAAAGCTTTGGGTCACACTTAAACCTATGAGTAGTTCAAGTGGATTTAAAACAGAAGTCCTGTTGCTCAAGGGAATTAGATTTGAGTCAGTTGATGAAATTAAGAGGATAACACAGAATACACTAAGAGATGACAGCAAATTACTTCCATGGGTGCTTCCAAGCATTAAAATTTTAGCTCAGGGACTGATGCATCAATGCAGCAGGAGACTACTTTGAAAGGGATAAAGTCAATTAATTTATTATGTAAGTGTACAATTTTTAATAGGGAAATTACATGAACTTTTTTTTAATATATATTTTATATATATATATATATATATATATTAAAGCATGCCTTTATAAATAATAGTCATAAAATCACTTACAAGTAAAATACTTATTTAATTTTTTTAAGGTTAGGAACTAATTCTAGAAAGTGCAATTCCGGAAAGTTAGACATAGATGTATAGATGTGAAAAATAGTATTTGTACAATTGGCTTTTTTAGTTTTCCTATAATTAGTAACATATTTAGGCCGTGAACTTGTGTACTATTTTATAGTTGCAAATACTGCAGGAGGAAATAAAGCAATCTCGTAAATAGCAAGCAAATGACCTGAAGAAGCAGTAGCGATATCTGCTTCCAATTATCATGAGCATGGCTGGACTAAGCCTTGTGATGTACTGTGCAGCTAATTAGGCTCACATTGTTGGTGCGTACAGCTGGAAAAGACCAACCTATTGTCAGATTCTGCTCATCCTTGTGAAATGTGCTCAGACTAGTTGTCCAGAATTGTCTGATCTATTATGCATTTCCTGCCAGTCAGTCTAACTTCTATCTTCCCTAGTTTAAACATTCTATATATGGTATATGTAATTTGCTGGGTGAGCCCTGTGTAATTTTACCTAAGTTAAAAATGCCTGCCAAAAGCTACTAATCATATTTGAAGACAAAGCATCTTGCTGTGTAGTAATTCTAGATACACTTCTTTTCAATACAGACAGGCAAAAGATCTTGTTCACCTTGAAACGGGACACTTGTCTTCCTTGTGCATTTTTCTGATCTTTGTAATTGCCATTGAGGGACAGCCCAGGCGTATGGTATCGCCTGCTGTTAGCAAATGATCTGTGACAATACAGCAAGTGAGCTTTATAGAACCCTCAGGGGCTGTGAGAATCCTGCAGACCTAGTCCTCCCTATCAATTCCTTACTTTGGCTTTTATAGCTCCCCTGAACTATTTTCTATCTTTTGTATCTAATTAACTTCTGCACTATTAGAGCAGAGCTTGATGGGCCTTAAAGCTATGGGTATTAAAACAGAAAGCAAAGAAACTAGTCCATAAAATTAGTCAATGTTATTCTAAAAGGAAAGCCAAGAAAAAGAAACCACACAGTAAACGGGCAGAGTTATAAAATGATCACTAAAATGCAACAGTTCACAATTTTGTAGACATAAATTTACTATCACCTTTATTAGTTTCAATGAATATATACAAAATTTTAACTGATGTCCACATAAGGTATATAAGAAAGTTACCCTAATATTTTGTGTAACCTAACTGGGTATAACTGCATATGACTATTTTTTTGCTGTAATGTAAAAAAAATAATAATAAGGTCAGTAATAAATGATCATATGTTGTGAGCAGCAGGTCAAAGCTGATAACTCAGATCTAGGCTCTGCTCCATGCACACAGAAAGACATCACTGTCAGAATACCATGTGAAAGCAAGGAATATTCCTAGTCATTGCATACTGACACAATTAATGTATATTAGAATGTTTGTGAAAGTTAATTAACCAGGCAAGGGTCTGGTTTTAAATATATTTTAGGAAAATTAGAAAAGAATATAAATTGCTGAAAAGGCTTTGCTAAAATGTAGCAGCAGTTTGCACCATTGGTGTCAGTTTACAATAAGCATATTGTTGTATTTAAAATGGGAATGTTTATATAAAACTTACATTTAACCTCCTTAGCGGTAGAAAAAAGTTGCTGAAAGCAGGTAAACCTATGGAAGGTAAGTAAATACAGCGCTTACCTGATCCGCCGGCGTCCCGCGTCATCCATCGCCACGATCTCTGTCCTCTTCCTTCCGCTGGCTTCTGCACCTGATGAGTCACCGGGGGAGTTCCCGGTGACGCCAGTGCTTGTGTACGTTGCCGGTGGGGTGGGGCGGGAAATTCAAAATCTATTTGTATTGCATTCAATACAAAATAACTGTATTGAATGCAATATATTGGATTTAAATGTGTAAAAGCAATACATTGTTTTCAAGATTTATTTTACAGTACATATATAGTATGAGTTTAATATGTAATTTTTTTTTGTAATTTTCTTTCAAATATATAGATTTTTTAATTTATTCATTTTATTATTTTTACATTATTAATTTTCATGAAAAACAATGTACCGCTTTTAGACATATAAAACCAGAGAGAAATGAACCGCTAGGGAGGTTGAAGAACATACATAACATCCATTTTATTTAAAATTTTTCTTTTTTTTCCAAATAAAAATAATATTTAAAATTTTTCTTTTTTTTCCAAGTAAAAATATTTCAAATAAAACTGCGTATGAAAGAAAACACATGTAGTCTATAATTTATATATACAAATAAAATATGTAAATGGCTAAGATTGTTTGTGAGAAATTTGAGACTTGTTCATGAGTAGAGAAATCTAAAATTTTCCTAAACCACACAATATTCCCTAATGAATATTTGTGTCAAGCAAATCATTTCATTGTTAAATAGCAGAATAATACAGACATTTATAGGTATAATCCTGTCCTTAAAGTCTGTTAATGTTGTCTGGAAGTACACACAAAATGTGATACTGGATTAACCACTGTTCCAGTTTCCCTTGTCTCATTCTAATGTATTTTATAGAAGGGTCAAAAAAGCAGGGTGTTAGAGAGCTGGTTTGCGGCCCAACCAAAAGACTTTTATTTGAACAGTCTAGAAAAGCTGCAACTATGCTGTACCAAGTGCATCAGTCTCATGGGGGAATATGTTGAATAAACGTGTTATTTCATAACTCTGGCTCTATTCTTTCTGGGTAAAGCCAGGCACTTCTCAGCACCTGCTCATATATATCCGAATACCCTAATAACATGTTAAAATAGTTGTTCTGCAGATGGTGCGAGTGGCAAGCTGAGAGCCAAAGAAGAAACTCTTGTTCCCACTGCCTGTATGTGTGCCTATAGCCTAAAATATGAAAATTGTAAAATCAATTACTCTGCCTTTAAGTGAATGTTTTGTGGAACTGGAACCCACAGAGGAAACCCTTTATATAAGAGATCATACAAAAGCCAAGCAACTAAGTTTCCTCATAGAAAATGAAAATAGTCTAATTGCTGCAAGAACAGAGTGCTAACCACAATAATGCTTCAAACTCAAGATGACTAAAAAAAAAAAAACTAATGAAATGCAATGGATTTAATCTTGTGACAGTCTGCAGATGTATAGAAAGTTCTTTGCAATAAGTGCAGAGTCAGGCCAACAATTTGTTCATTAACCAATGCATGACATATAAGTACTGGACATTATTTTAAATCCTTAAGAAATATTTCATTTCCCCAATATATGCTTACCTGTATTAATAAAACATATTTTAACAGTTTTAAAAAAATGTATTTATTTTAACTTTAACTATCCTTTAGTCTAATTAAAAAGCAATGACATCTTCTCAAGGGCCATTAAGCGATTTTAATTTTTACTTGATTCAATCTTATACTAATTGATTGGCTACAAATCCCCAAATCCCCACAGGCCTAATATAAAAAGATCTATTAACATAATTGGTACCTTCAAGGAGAAGGCTTCACAAACCAGCAACAAATTATTATGTCTCACTTCTGTTTAACAGTAATTTAATAACTTACTTTAGAGAAAGTTTAAAATTTATTCTAAGTACCCAAAAAACATCACTATGCATAAGAAAAAAATACTTTTTAAATATTTTGAATTCTGGACCAGATCCATTCCAAGTTTGTTGGTTCACCCAGTTTCACCGCAGGTGTATCCTCTCCAGCCTTGAAGAGCTTTAAATAACACATGAGATTTACATAATATCAAGTGTGCTGATTCCAAATCTAAACTCAAAATTTGCCTATCAGGTACAGATTTTAGGTTATAGGTGTGCTATAGCTGTTCAAATGTTTGGTAATTGGGTAATGTATTTTTACATGGGAACATTATAACAGTTACAGCTACCACTATGTCCGCTGCTGCCTCAGCTGAATTACGTCCCCTGGTGGCATGCATGTTCCAGCAGCGGCTGGGCATGTCTGGGCAAGTCAGTGAGCTGATGTCAGAAATAGGTATATAAGGGACCAAGGGCTTGTCTCTAGTGCAAAACCATCTTATTGGATAATACAGCTAGGCCATACTGAGTTTGTTTTGAACTGAAGATGAGTAGGTGCAACAGGACAATTTTTGCTACATCTGTGGCAAATATACCCCACGTGATCAACGCAAGAACCTAACCAAGAGGGTGAGATTTGCTTACAAGTGATACTTTGGATGTGAAATTGGAGATCAGGATAAAAGTTGGGCACCTCATGCCTGCTTCAGGTGTGTTACGTTGACCTAACACAATGGTTGAATGGGAAAAGGAATAAAATGCTTTTTGCTCTGCCTATGGTTTGGTATGAGCCAAAAGACCATCACTCGGACTGCTACTTCTGTATGAGTAAAATTGCTGGGATTTCGAAGAAGACTAAGTCAAAAATCATCTATCTTGATTGTGAATCTACTTTAAAGCCAGTGCCACGTGATGCAGAGAATCCAGTGTCAGTCCCTCCTACATCTGTTGTTACTGACAGTGACATGTTGGATAAGTAACAGGAGGATGATGTTGATGTTATTGTCGATGTTGATGTTATTGAATGTTATGAACCTCAATTTGAAGAGGGTAAGCCACATTTTATAAGCCAATCAGATTTATGTGATCTAGTAAGAGCCAGTCTTTGTCAAAAGAGAAGTCTGAACTGTTAGCTTCCAGAATAAAGGAGTGGAATTTGCTACAAAAAGGAACAACAACTTCACACTTGAAAAACTTTGTCGTTGCAATAGATCGTGATGGTATCAGTTTTCAGTATCTGAAGGACAAGTTTGGAAAAGATTTAACAGATGCTAAACTGAAAGCAGGCATTTTTTGTTGGTCCCCAAATCCACAATTAGATGCGCGATGCCACATTCAGAGACAAACTCAACCCAGTTGAACTTGCTGCTCGGGATTCATTTGTGCTAGTTGCACAAAACTTTCTAGGCCACCAGCGAGCTGAAAACCATGATAAACTTGTGGACAACATGCTAACAGCATACCATCAACTTGGCTGCCGAATGTCACGAGTTTTCAGATACAATGGTAGCATCTAAGAAACAACTTTTACATTACGCATAAGATCCTGGAATTCAAGATTTACATATAAAATAGTACTATGAAAAAAAATTTACAGCTATTTTATCAGAAAAATCACACAAAAAGTATAAAGACACTCCAAGGTGAACTACCAGATCTAGGGTTCAGGACCTGTTATGGGCGACACTTTGTGTTTCAGTTTTATCCCGTTGTGTCAAAAGAAAGAAAATGAAAAGGCTTTTTTAGGGCACAGATTGCCTGTTCACAATGAATCTAATTCTACATCAAAAGCACGGGAGATAAAGCAGCTGGCTTCAGGTCACACGTCAAACAGAGCCATTACTTTTCCCTCTGTGATAAGAATAATGTCACAGTGTCTCTGAAGATACGCTTCACATTCCCTACAGTCCTAGTACCAACTCAATTATTTCAATGATCTTAAAGTGCTGGGTGGCGGGCGGTTAGAGCAAACGTGTTTAACCCTTTACAATGCCAAGACCACATGAAATACAAGGTATTTATTATCAGGTTTGGAAGCTTGGAACTGAGAAAACATGTTATTGACCTGAAACTATTTATCAGAAAAATAGGTATGTCATGTAGTACATTGCATGGCTAAGAGATACAAGAGCTGCTTTCACACATTATTATTAATAAACAGTGTTTATATAATTATACCAACATATTATGCAGCGCTGTGCAATAAATAATGTTAAATACAAATACCAAAATATACATGGATTGCAGAAGTTTTATAGATGATAGCCCACATTAGAAATCCTATTGTTCAATATGCAAAGCATAGTCCAAGGGCACATATTTATAGAGAAGTTTCTTTCTGCAAGTAATAGAAATAAATATATTACTATAAAAAATTGGGAATCTTCCAGCAGTGAATGAGAAAACATTGAAGTTCACCTGTCTTGTAAGCAGCTGGATATGGTTATAAATCATACATAGATGGAAGATGATTGAAAACAGTTGATAAGAGCCTGGCTCTGCACTATACACAAAGTATTTCAAGAAAACACTGCCAAAAAAAAAAATTCAGATTTTCATACATATGATTGAATAGGATATGAGTATGAGTGAAATATAGTTTAAGATATGGGATGAAAGCAGTGAACACAATGATGGGAAAGCATGCCGGTTTTTTGGCAACTCTGCTTTTCCAACTATATTACATTGCTATCTTTATCCAGTTTTTGTTTGACGTTTTACGGACGTGTCACCCAGTCAGGATCAGTTTAGATGAATAGTTTGAAAAGTTCATCCTTGGTATCCAACAAATCAACCAGAAAGACAAACATTAGGGTTCATTGTGTGGCATGCACAGGATAAAAGAAGGGTATAATTGTGCTAAATCATGTGTAACCACGACACCAATGACCTTCACAGTTAAGCCAGACTATTGACAGACAACTGAACTTCAGAACAGCTAACTTCACCACGACTTCCAGTTTTCTGCTACTGAACAGAAAACTATATGAAAACAGAAAAAACAGCCTTTTATTCTGCCTCTTGGGTGACTTTTTTTTTTTTTTTATTACAAATAACTGATTGTAACATAACCTGGTCATATATTAAAAAAAGCATTACCCTAAAATTTACCTTTATAGAAACTACTCCAGTTTTTACCAAAGCATGCTAAAACAAAACCCAAAATGGCACTTGGATGTAATGATCACCAAACTCCCACTTTAAATTAAATAGTCTTTAAATGCTTAATGCTTAATCATATAGCTTCCCAAAAAAAGCTGGGTATCTAATGTTATTTATATTAGTTCTCAAGTAATCTAGCTATAATGACAAATATCTTGGAACACAAATAAACTTGGAATTGTGCACAGTATAGCACCACAATTAACCCCCCTAGCGTTCTAATTCTGTCAGTTTTTTGATGCAAAAAGTGATCCTAATTTTTTTGCATAGAAATTTTTGTTTATATTGCGGGCCTGTAATTCTTAGGATTAACTCCCGGGTATGATAATTATATTTATTTATTATATTATAATAATAAATTATATTATAATAATAAATTATAATATAATACATAACTATAAATAATAATTTACTCGCCGGGAGAAGACAGAAGAGGACAGATGTGTCTGGAGGAGCTGCGGGGACCGGGTAAGTATATTCTTTCAATTGTAATCCGATTATCATACAATGTATGACAATCGGATTGCAATATAATGTTTGTTTACCCACCTGAGAAAAGTTTGGGTTTAACACTTTTTGCAAGTGTTTTTACCCCAAACCAAGGTCGGGTTTAATGGCCAGGTGGTTAAGGAATGATAAAATCCAGATGTTGTGACTGTACAGAACTAACATCCAACAGGTGAACATGTTACTTTTTTCAATGCTAATATATTTTTAATTAACCTGTAGAAAACGTGCCTCTAAAAGTCAAACTAAAGCCAAAAAGTGAGGGGGAATTCTTCCCTATTTTCCCAGATTTCAATTGCTTGGTTTTAGGCTTAAATGGCACCTGCACAAATCAGAAAAAAATAAATTTTCTGAATAAAACCATTTACACTGCAGATAAAGACATATTTCTGTACACTGCTACATTTATCATTCTCCATTCCTTACACAATTTTCTTGCATGTAATTATATTCTCTCCAACAAAATATTTTGCTGGTGATCACATTTCTGAAATACTCCTCATGTAAATAGAAATAAAAATGCTAAGGTGATTTTGTGTACTGTTCATCATGCATTTAATCCAGATGAGCTGATGTAAAAAAATCCTCTAATCTATACACAGGTGCTAACTGTCATACACACATTTAAATATCACTTGACATTTTGCTGATGTAGGCCATCATTTCTACAGATTGTTTAACATTTGAAAAGGATGACTGGTTCAATGGCTGTTAATTTATCCATTAGTGCCTCACCAGTTGCCATGGAAGTTTAAACTAAAAATAAATAAATAATAAATGGGAAGCACTCAAAGTTTTTGAAGTTTTTTTAAAAAAAGACTAAATCTCAGACTGAGGTCTCCAATTTTACAGGCTATAAAGGTTGGAGTGTGTTGTATTAGAAAACCCAGATCACCTTAGTGTTTGAAAGGCCATGTTTGGAAGGGACCTAATGAATGTGATTTCTCCTGGAAATTAAATCTTTCTGCATATTACTAATAGCAAACAGACAATTGTGAAGAGATTCCTACATCTTACCAAAATCTTTGAGCTAGTGACTTAACTTTTCTACAGAAACCAGATTTTTGTTGCCTGAGACAATCATCTGTGATTATCTTGGGTGACACCATTACACAGGTATCCCATAATGCTCTTTAGTGCATTACTGTGCCAAATCACTAAATGATTGAACGTTAACAAGGACATTTGTAGTTCCAAAAGCTAGATGCCTCCTGTTTTTTCCTCTCTAATTATGTCTACATAAAACAAAACAGGCTGTACAATAAAGCTACGTACACACGTCAGATTTTTATCGCCCGATAATCGGCATGGGCCAATTATCGGGCGAAAATCTGCCGTGTGTACAGTCGGTGTCGTCCATCGTCCGGACGACCGACCTGCCGGATCCACGGACGATGGACGACAGCCGATCCTAATGAAAGGGAAGGGGAGAGCGCGCAGCAGGGTGCCGCTCCGTCGCTCTCCCCCTCCCCTCTCCATAGAGCATGAACGGTGCTGTATGTACAGCACCGTTCATGCATCGTGAAGTCCCTTGTCGTTGGAAAGGATCGTGAAAGATCCTTTCCAACGACAAAAATTGGAAGTGTGTATGCAGCTTAAGTGTTCTTATATCTGTCACTAGAAACAATCACTAATAGTGGTTTTGACTGACAAATATTGAGCAAGTCTACAAGATAGGGCATATTGATTTGTCTTTGTCCCTAGAAGAACAATTCTTATCAGCTGTGGCTGAATAAGATATGGGGAAATCTGATAGATCCAGGTGTCTGAAATCAAATAAATGAATTAAGCTTGTAATAATAAAAATGTAACACTATCACCTTTAAACTTCATTCTTTGTCACATGTAAACTGATAACAATTAGAGGTTTGGCTCCTTGTCATTTTTTGGCAGATCAGGTGCTGAACTAAATTTTTAATTAATGTGGGGAGAACACATTTCTACATTTGCTTTTCTTCCATGAAAAATTGTTAACAGTAGATATTTTAACACCATTGGCTAATCATTTGCTATTATTCTACAGAAAAAAAAAACTGTATTTTGGTAATAGTGATGACAATCTCTTAAGAATGTTTGTCTGTGCCACTTGTTTCTACAAATACCTACAAATCATCCTGTAGATAAGACTTCTCTGATGTAGATACTGAACATTTCTGCTAGGGGCAACAGAGTTCAACAATGTGAAGAAACAATGCAAACACCAGCAAACAGGCTACTGAGTAACATGTTGTCATACCCTCCAGCTGCAAAATGGATTAATAACCTTACGTTAACTTTTAAGTACTTGTCTGAGTTCTGTCTACAGTCCAAAAAAAACTTTAACCCTGCCCTCCAAGCCAATTGATGCATGTTTACTTAGGCTCCCTGGAAAAACATTCATATCATTCCAAGGCTGACTAAATGTTTTCCACAGTCATACTTCACATATTTGGATTTTTTTTTCTTCCCAGGCTCATTAACTGAAAAATGCAATGAAAAATATCTAACACATAAAATGCTCAAGGCCAAACATAAAAATAAGCGAGCATTTCTCTTTATTCAGTTCTTGCTTGTCATTCACTGCTCTGTAACTACTGCCCAGGTGAAATACTATACACCATGTGTTTGAAATCGGGAACACAGGAAACCTCTTGAAGACAGCTGACCTTAACACACATGAAATTCTACACACATAAGATTCTAACTTCCTAATCTTGAACTTTACGCAGATATCAAAATACACCACTTAATACAGCTCTGTAATAATAAAAACATCATTAAAAGTATTTGTAAATACAAGTGCTGAATATACCTGAATGTTATTTAGATTCCACCTAACTTGAATGAGTTTTCTATGGACTGAGTCATTGCTTATCCCCCCTCCTATTGTGTGCTAATCCCCCCACCTACTAGATTGTAAGCTCTTCGGGGCAGGGTCCTCTCCTCCTGTGTCTGCATTCGTCTGTCATTTGCCACCCCTATTTATTGTACAGCGCTGTGTAATATGTTGGCACTATATAAATCCTCATCCCCAATGTATAAAAAAAGTAATAAATATAAAAAAAAGCAAATTAAAAGAAACATGGAGGCTGCCATTACAGAGGTCTATTTATCTTAAGGCAAACTGGAGTCAAAGGCTTATCTAAACAGCAGCCCTATGGGATCATAAATTTATAGCAAATCTGAATACCAGAATCTTTTAAATGTGAAATCCAGTACAGTCAACGTGTTCTCTGGGGTTGTGTTGGTTTTGTACTGAGACTCATCTTTCTGTCCCTGTATTTTTTTTTTTAGGGAATCAAAAATCTGTCTGAGTTTTATATCTACAGAACTTCTCATTCTGCTTCCAGAGCACGAAAACATTTACAGCTTCAGTGTTATATACGTTTGCTTTGTATCACTATCTCACCAGGCAGTAAAAACATATTAAACAATGGAAGATGCAAATTAGGTATAAAAAAGTATTTTGGAAAATTACAGACAGCTTCATTTAAGATTTAGCCTAGAACTCAAGTCAACCCAATCATGAAACTACTTATTCATTTCAGGAAATTGCAAAGGTGTTAAGTCAAAAAACACTGAAATCACCTTGTTCCCTGTTTTGGTTCTGTTGGCACAATGCAGATAGAGGTTTCTGGTGTGTGTCTATGACTAAACTCCTCTTGTTCCTCATAAATGTTTAAGTTATGTAATTTATTAGAAAAGTGAGGCTTTCCACAAACCTTGGAGGACTGTAAGATGTACTGGCACAATCCAGCAAACAACTGGTTTGTTATGTTTCTTCTTGAATGCTTTAACCACCTGAGCGTTACACTAAGGTCTAGATTTCTGTACCAAAAGTGATCCACTGTTTTTCATGAAATTTTTTTTTTAAATTGTAGACCTGTAACTTACAGA
>NC_092861.1:106121171-106195764 GCF_032062135.1 Pyxicephalus adspersus
TAACCATCCTAGCCATTTTTTTTTGCCCGACCTTCGTACGGGCATACCGGCTAGGTGGTTAAGTTTTGTGTTTTTTGTGTCATTATGCTGTTGGAGTATCAAAAGTGTTGATATTTTATTGGTTCCTGCACAGACTCTTGCCAGCCGATGCTAGAACCAGTAAAGTAGACCCAAAACGTAATGGAGTCTTCTCCATGTTTCACAGTAGGTATAGTGGAGTGTTTTTTTCAAAAGCCTTGTTTGTTTTTTTGTTTTTGTCTGTGGACACAGAAGTGATGTGTCCATAAATTCCAGATGGATCTATCCAAAGGACATGCTCTCCTGGAAGCAATGTGGCTTGTCAATATGCACTTTAGCAAAATCCAGTATGGATATTTTTATCACTTGGAACAATTACTTTTCACTGAATAACTTGAGGATCATAAAGCACCTTTTCAATGCAAACACCAACACATATTCACCCTTGTAAAAACAGAGAGGCTGTTTTGTCTGATCTCTGACTGAAAAAGCAAGATGTCTGGCTGTTTTTGGTAAAATATATAGACCAATAAGGTAGACTAAGTATCTTTAAAGATAGTTTTCCTGCTCTGAACACTTCAATCAAGCCAGTGATTTAGAACATTCTGAAGAAAATGTCTTTATCAGGACCAACATTACCAGCAATAAAAATTGCTGTCAACATTTTTCTAAAGTCTGCCAGATCCATTCCATCTTTTGTTATAAGTATAAGTAGTTCAAGATGACTACTGTCATGAAATAATGAAATAATGTTTTACAAAACATACAAACAGAATATCTAAATACAACTGCCTTACGGCTTGCTGAAAAAATACATAATTCCTTGCAAAACAGTGTTTTTGTAATCCAAAGTTTGAGTCTATTTTTTATAATGTATTATGAAGATTGCATTTAGACATTTTCGTTATAGAACAAGAAACTTATGGAAGCACAAAAAATGTCGAGAGTATAGAAATCCAAGTTTAAAATTCCTTTTCAGAAAAATAATAATTATTTTTAATATTGTGTGATAGCATCAGAGTGTTCTTCATTGATTATCATGCTGTGATGATGAAGCAGGTATTACCTTAGATTAAAAATGGCATGAAAAATAATGATGTGACTTCTTCATTTGAAACATACAGTTGTGTTCAGAATATTAGCAGTGTATTTAAAAAAGTGAATAAAGATCAAAATCTTTATAACAGCTTTTATTTTCATACAATGGCATTGGGAACACTGCACATTCTATTCCAAATCAAAACATGAAGAATATGAAATTTGTGTTATTCATTTCCAGAAAATGAAGGAAATGGAATTCTAAGCTGTTCAAAAAATAGCAATATCTGCATTCTTCTTTACAAACTCAAACATTTACTGTATAAACTGAAAAAAATGTTTCAAGATTTTGCTTTCCCTTAAATCACTGAACTAATATTTATCTCTACACCAGTGTTTCTGAGAACTGCTGCACATCTGTGTTGCATGGAGTTGACCAACTTCTGGCGCCCGTGAACAAATATTCCAAAACAGGATGATTGGACGACATTCCACTACTTTTCTGCAGTTCCTGTTTTTGGCTCAGAAACAAACATTTTTGTTGTCATCCCACAAACTTTCTATTGGATTAAGGTCCGAGGATTGTGCTGGCCACTCCATAATGTCAATTTTGTTGGTCAGGAACCATGGTTTTACCCCAAACACACCAGTAAGCATTTATTCACTTTTTTAAGACTGACACAGACTGCTATTATTCTAAACACACTTGTATATGCAAATTGCCTATCCTACAGATCTTGACTCTTGTCAATAAAATCAAATTTAAACAGATTAGGGTGAATTGTCTAGGTTGTGTTGATGAAGTAGCGACTAAGTGGAATGGCTCACATCCCCACTGACCACCACCACCTTTAAGGAGCAATTGACTAGCGGCCAACAATGAAGCAAAATAATTCCAACAGGGGCCACCAATATAAGGCATTAGAACAAAAGGAGAAAGGATTGTGTCATTAGGATATAAAACAAATATATTTTTTTAATTTTATTTATATTTTGGGCTTGGACTTCTGGTCAGATTCCTATTACTACTCTCCAGGTACACTGGCTGCCACATCTAACAAAGACACTGGAAATACATTTTCCTTCCTCAACAAAAGTTAATATGTAATAGACCTCCAGAGTTGCTAGATGCTGTTGCAGATGTATCTGATTTTCCCAGACTGCAACCCAGTAAATCAATTTGGTCATATCAATTTCATAGGCAGGACCAATAAATTTCAAAAACATTTGCTTTATATCCTTTCCCTAAGTATTGAAAGTTAAGGTGAACCACAGATGATCAAACTTTAAAAAAATGTACATATTTCTATTATGGAGCTCACATTTAATTTTTATGCTTTAAACATTCCTAAAAATGTGGCTGCAAGTTCACAGCAGCCCTGGTAAAGTATTAGTTGATAGCAGCCCCAGTCTTTGTCTCTGTTTCAACACCTTACTCTCCATGTACTCTACTATTCAAAGGGGTTATCCTTTATTTCCCCAGAATTTTAAACCCTTTTATGTAATATATTGTGGCAATTTCTGAAAAAAAAAATGTGAAGAAAAAAGGGTTTTGTGTGGCTTAGAAAAAGACCTAACATTGCTGTCATGCTACAGTAAAGCATGAAATTTACACCAATCAAGAACTAAAAAAAAATTTTGGCACCTTTGGGAATATTTCAAACAAAAATTTGTACCGTACATCTACATTTCCATTGTTCCATTGCTTTGACAGAAGGCAACAAGCATTCCTCCAGCATCTTTTTAGTTGCCCCATGGCTTATGTTCTTTGTTCCAAATACTTTACACATATGCTCAATAAAAAGTTCTAATATAACACACACAGGTTATATCCAACCTGTTGAAAATTGTTGAGCTTACAGGCATCATCTACCTTTTTACTTAAGAAAAGGGGATCTAGACTGTCACCACACATGCACCACTAACATATGTCAGCCTAGGTATGTCTGCCAAGCCAAGGTGGCACAGCAAACAGATCAATGTTGGGAATGCTTACTTTACACAGTGCAATTTCTGTGTGTGTTTCTTTAATGTACAACCTTTTACCTTTAAATTGTAATAGTTGTTTCTAAATAAACAAAACTCTGTTTAATTATACATTTTTCATGTCTGCAGTAAAAAAAAAACTGTTCAAGTAAGGGTGATCCAAGGTAAATGGGTATAAGTGACTCAATATATTATCCTCACTTGGTAGTCAGAGAGGAAACACATTCAAGCAGACAGTGTGATGTATCGTTCAGCCGTCATACAGTCTAAGTCAAAGATATAAATAGCTTCCAGCAACTTGTACCATCTTCAATCACTGTTAAATGAGTCTTCGAACACTTGATATCTCCCATATCTTTCAGTAAGATTTGAGGAACAGAACAGTTTAGAAACACTGCTATTTTAGCATAATGTATTGTCATCCTAGGCATGTTTGATTAATGCCAATAAAACCCTATCAGATATGTCAGTGCCCTCCAGCAAATGTGTGCTGCTGGTCCTATTCACTTTGGATATATTTCTGATATTGAACTCAAGCAAGTATCTGTGGAGGAATGCCTGGAAAATTACTACTCCAAGGGGAAAAAGAAACAAATTACTTTTTAAGTGTAATTACCATAACCCAACCACACATTAAATTCATGTCTGTACAGCCTGCAAATAAAAGTGTTTTGTACGTGTAGCTCACCACATTTTGAAATCAGCTAAAGTGGACCTATCAGCAAACTTTTTACTTTAAATAAAAGTGTAGATAACCCTTTTAAATAAAGCAAAAATTAGTTGGTTTTATTTTCCATAAAGAAAAGAAAATAAGTAAATGTATATTGTATCTTTTTATTTGAATTTAAGTTTCACTTTAGGAAATTATTATACTTGAGTGTTATTTTGCACCGAGCATCACATTTATGACTGCTTTTAACGCTTTCCCTTTTAATGCCTTCCAATAACAGGTATCAATATTTTGTAAAAAAAAATATATGCATACATTTTACACTGTTGCCAAAGGTATGCACTGCCTGTAACCTAAAACATAGGCCTCTTGTGGCATTTTCTGCTAATTTTATTTCCATTAACAAAATGCAGACCCAGGACATGCTGTTTATGTATCCTAGAATAGACTGGCATGTGCCATGCATATGGCTGTAGGATCCACTGACCATTAGGATGCCAAAGGCAATAGCCATGATAAAGTACAATTTAACCTGACGTGTTTGTCCATTGATTTCTTAGTCCAAGTGTTACTTTATGTGCTGGGCATTATCATTCACATTTACCCACAGTGCATTCAGTACCAGTCTTTTTCGATTGCAACTTTGTAAAGGTACACAGTTTATCACTACTAATATTTCATTGTAAAATTAAATTACGGAACAAATAACAAATTGGAGAATTAAATCATCTCTTCTAAATATATGACCCAACAGAGTCACTTTCTGTTTTATAGCAGCCAAACACAATTGGTTTTACTCTTAGAAACCTGTTTTTGTGATTATGAGTTTTAAAGACCTTTTACTATTGGTTTTCTCCTGTACCTTTTGATGGTACAGAGAATTATACTCACTGACACTTTGGGCTTCTTTCTCCAAAGTGAAACACTTTTAAAGGGTTATAGCATGCTTTCTTTTGTTATCTTTTTACTACTTCATGCCGCACAAGTATTGTCCAAATAATAAGGGTGTAGTAATGCAGTTTTAATATATTTTTGGGTAATCTAAGCACACTTTTTGGGAGTTTACTGCTACCTTTTGGAACATTTTAGGTTATTTACTGGAATTTAGTTAATTAAATTTCAACAAATCCAGAGAAAATGATTTTGTTCTAAAACATTTAGTGTGCATTCACTTGCACGCATACATAAAATATTTAATTAACAAGCAGATCTGACATTATTAACACTTTTTCTACTGATAGTGAAAGCGTGTGGCTAATAACCAATACTGTGAACAGCTGCCACTTTACCCCTGCCATTTACAGGAACATGCTTACTATTCCTTATTATAAATCAAGCCCTGGATAAGAGGATGATGAGGTAGTAAACATAATTACTGATATATGTTAGTTTTTTCCTAAAGACCAGATGGTGCCTGCCACAATTTTGTTCTTGACTCCTGGTTGATGGATGGATGCATATTCCATAAGTGTTAAAAAGCTTTCAGTGTGAAAGCCAAGAGAACTGGTGTGCCTAAATCAGGATTAGCAAGGAATCGCATTTTTGGACTGTTGGCCATTCGTAAACATAGGTCAACACGAATAGGTACTATGCCTTCTACACAACTTGGTTTTTTTTTTAAGTGACTACATTTATTATATCACATGCTTTATTCTTTAAACCCTACTCATGCAGACGGGTGCTGCATGAGTAGGGTTTGGGCTAAACAGCAAAGAAGCCAGGTGCAAAGGCAGGCTAGGCTAGTAGGTTCTGTAAGTGCAGTGACAAATTGCAACCAATCAGCCATGAACAGAAGTCTAGCACTGGTTGCTAGTGGTCACAGCATTGCAGTTTAAATGTGTGTACTAAATAGATTAGTGGAACTATACGATTTAGGCACTATAGGTAGAAAAATACAATAGACCAGTGTCCTTCTCTTCTACATATGGCCACATTTAGAGTAGTGAGACACTGGTATATTGGATTTTTTCACGTATAGTGCTTAATTTCTATAGTGCTACCTAATCTTAACCCCAAAGCCCCTTCATGATGGCTAGCCTAACCCCCCCCCAGTGCCTAAAAATAAACCCTTTCCTGTCCACTGCCTAACCTTACCCCTCCTGCTCAGTGTCTAACTTTAATCTTCTAAGTTTCTAGCTTTAGGGGTAGCAAAATATCATTGGTAGACAGACTGATACAGAAAATTGAAACACACAGATCATGCTTCTTTCTCCTGCCAGCTGCAAAACCAATCCATTTATTCCATCCTACCCGACCTTCTCCAGTAGCTTGCAAACAGTTCTCCTACAGGCCACTAATTGAAACTTTTCCAACTATGGTTTTCTCCCCAGAATTTATTTTAGCTGGGTGGGAAAGAAGCTGTAGTTGAGCAGTCAACAAATTATGTGCTCCCAGCTCTTTGTGTACAGTAACCCTATTGTGTCAGCTTTTTACTGCCCTCTGTATGTAGTATGTAATGCTAGGCCTATGTGAGTGTGTTTTAAGTGGCTGAAAAGGTGTTTATTTTCAATTACTCTAAGAACCAGAGCTGCACTGCAAGAGAAGGTGCCAGCTGCTAGGTGATGTGCAGGATTGCTTGTTCCTGCCAAAGGTCTGAGCTTGCTCTTGTACAGTAAACCTACATCCTGGTACTCCAGGTGTCTGCTGTGGGCAACTAGGACTTAACTATCTGAACTTTAATGAACTTTCAGTGACCCTGTAGCCTGTCAGATCTGTTCTGATGGAGAAGCATACAATATTAAGAACAAATACAAACCCTATACATCCCTTGAAAAGATACAAATATCAGCAAATGTCAGGAATCCCAGCACCAGAGTTGAACTGGCAGGCTAACAAGATTTACTGACAACTCTCTCTGCAGAGAGTGATGACATGATGACAGCCAGCAGGGCAGGAAGAGGGATTAATGCACAGGTTTTCTGGGGTAGCTACCTGGCTCCTGTTTGACCTGATACAGCAGTCCCTTCTGTTTGTCCCTCTCAAACCCCCAACCCTGCCTGGAGCAAGCATGTGTATGTTAGGTGTCAATACAACTTCAGAGTGCAAATTGGTTACTAAGTAGTAAAAGAAAGGAAAAAGGGAAAGCTTTGAAGATTGCACCAAAAGCACTATGTTTTTATTTATACAGATAATACTTTGCTCAAGAGATTATGAAAAGTAAATAGAGGACCAAAGGGATTTGTTAGTGTCCAAAACTGACACCTTTCAATCAGTAATTATGTTTAATTAGCTTTTGACAGGAACTAATTATCACAAGATAGGAATAAGTGTGTGACTTGTACAGCAGTCACAGCATAAAGAGTAAAAAATCGCACCATATAACTTCCAAACAACAGCTATGGTATTAGAAGAATATGACAGACTTTAGGTTAGTTCTCACTTAATGAAACTGTTAAGTCGCTGCATATCTGTTTTTGAAGTAATTTATAATAATGGCTAATAAAATATTGTTCGTATGTGCCCCCAGCAAGATGGTTTCATTCTTCTAGCATCAATTAATGACTTCCTGTTCACCAGTGGTTAGTTTTAAAGGCTTTTTACATTAGGATAATAAAAACTGTGCTCTATCTATACTTTGAGGAAAATTTCAGCTTTTTGTAATCTTAACTAGTTCACTGCACAATAGCACTGCACACTATTCGCTTTCTTGATTCTAGGACATGGTGTTGTGTTTGTTTTTGTCATACCTTCACAAACTGGGCAGCACTCTCCAGGCACTTTCACTGGTTTTAAACAGCTCTGCCCGCATGCAGTGGCCATGCAGTGAGGCTCTCCATTAATACACTGGCAAAAGGTGCAGTCATCTTCTCTCCAGCGGTCACCATGGCTTCTTATCTGACCATTAGCATAGCAACCAGCAGGATCATGCACTGGAAACACTGGATCTGTACAATAACAAAATACTGATATAAGTACACTGAAATACTGTCTCTATGAATATAACACTTACTTCACAAATGTATATTCTACTGCTTGCATTTAAAGTTCATACTACTTTAAGCAGACATGGAATATTATGCAAACATGTTATATAACAAACAAAATAATGGCTTTTTGCGGGTGAACTGCTACTGGGCTGTATGTTCTATTAGCCTGTATTATATTTTGTCTACATAGAGTCTTGACACCTTGAATTAACTCTTGCATACATTCATCTTGATTTCAGTGGTACATGTAACCAAAAAGCTTTGGAGGGGGATGCCAAGTTTCATTGCAACAAGGAAACAACTATGCTTGTGCTTGAAATGCATACATCTAATACCAGTCTACTTGCTCAAGATTTAAGCTTTTCATCCATTAATAATTGTAGTAAACTGCCCATTTGGTGACCTAGAAATGTATTGTTTGTAAACAAGAAGTATGTCGGGACATATCTAAGAGTATACCCACTGTGGATGTGACCTACCCACTGTAAGGTTCTCACTGATTCTATACACAAAAAGCCTGAGGTATCAAAGTATATAGGATTTAAAGTATTTAATTGGCATCTATAAGATAACAAAGAATATAGAAAATCCTTTTTTATAAACACATCTATCAGTTTATGCATAATTTAGTTTTACCCGGGAGGTAATTCGTTAACACAGTACTGGCACATAAATGTATACCTAAATCTTAACATATGGCCCATTAGTACTTCTGTCCAGCAGGTGTATCTGTTTGCTCAGTCCTGTCTAGTACCATCTTGGTCTAACAATCTGTGATTTCCCATTTTTAGATTTTTCTAAATAGACAAGTAGTATTAGTTTACTGCTGCATTATTAACCGGAATCTGGAAAATGAGAACTAGAATTTAAAAAAAGCCTTGTTTTAGCATAGGTATGTAAAGACCACTTACAGAAATCTGACTAGCTATGGTCACTTTTTCATTTTTTAAATACTATCAAAGCCTTAAACAGGCTGTGGTTTTAAAAGCTACTAATGTGAACTGTAATAAAACAAGACATTATGTTGTCCTAAACTTATATACACTTACTGACTTACAAGGACCCCATCAAATCAGTTGCTTATTGGCATTATCCAGTAAACAGTATATAAGAATTTTATTTTAATTATCCAGTCAACTAATTCTATTCTTTGCTCCTATAAATCCTAATGAAGATGTGCAGAAAAACATTTTATTTTCCTAGGTTCTTCCTAACTGCAAGGAAAGGATGATAGCTGATGAAAAAACAGTTTGGCAAGAGGAATGCAAACTGATGATTTGTGGCTGTTGCACAAATGAGTGCTAAAAAAACAGCTTGGAACTATGAGATAAAAAGAAAAAAATAAACCAATACATTTTAGTTTTACTTTGTCTCAAAAAAAAATCTGGGAAAATGTTTGCAGGTGCATGCTAGCAATCCGGCTAATCTACACATTTGTGAATGTTCTAATTTATTCAGGATCATTAGTAGGAGCTAGTAATTGCCAATCGGACTGTAATGTTGCAGAAATTTTGGTGCTTATCTATGCATTTTCTTGAGGTGGTGAAGCTTCAATGATAAGCAATGAAAATTCTGTAGAGGATTATAGTACAAATCCACCTGGATATGACCAACTAGTTCTACCTTTAGCTAATCTACGATTTGTCTGGGATAACTCTTGCAAGTCTTGTGAGCAATGTTTCTTGAAATTTGAAAATCTCATATAAGGAGGTATTTGAAAAGCAAGTTTTTGGTAAATGATGTAGTTTTAAATCTCATAAAAGTGCTTTACATATCTCTAAGACTTCTTTGGTGCAATACTTCTACCTTAGTTGCAAACACCCCTGATATAGTCATTATAGGAGTTCTAACCCCTACCCGGCACCAGTGGGTACAAACAAACATTTCTTTGCAAATATTTTGTTCCATCTAGTTATTATCATTAGCATACCTACTTTTAAATCCAGTTCTGGCCTAGGGTTGAACAATGATGGCATGTGGTACCATAGTATTATTTAACTAATATCAAGTCATTTAACCTGTCATCTGCTGCATCTTTGTTGGCAAATATATGCCCTTGTATTCATCCAGATGAGTAGCCTATGTGTAGCCAGCCTGATAAATGACTTTCCTTAAACAATAGATCACAAATCTTGTTTACATATGTTGCAGTGTATGCTAAGTTATTTTGACAATTTTTTAAAGAGAATCTATCATTCACTATGAACAATTCAGCTAACATTACTATGTTGAATTTCTATGAAGACAGTAAAGAGACTTAGTGCAAGTAAAGGGTATGCACATGCTATATACTGCCGCTCCAAATTAAAAAAAAACAAAATAAAAAAAGCAGCACACGATTTCCATGATACCGTTTTTACAGAAAATACACAATTGTTCAGAGACTATGGCAGACCACTGCACTCACTGTGGATGTGATCACTGAAAGATAGTTCATAATACATAATTTCCCCTTGCCCAGTGAACAGCAACTTACTTATGATGTGTGGCCAAGTGTATGATTATTCATAGTCTAATGACATTTGTATAGACAGTAGCAGATGACAGAAAAACACCAGAGCTACAGCTAAGAAGCATCATAAATTGCTATATTTTGTCTGTTTTGAATGACATTTATCTAGCACCTGTCTGAAGCTTAAGAGGGCCCCCAGTTTAATGCAGACCCTACTAATTTCTGTGTGTGATCAAACCCAAACAAAGACCTCAGGGATCATTAAATAGACTGCAGGTAATTCTACTTTTTTTATTTTGCAAACTCAAATTGAAATCTTTTTTTATTTACAAGAATGTGTTCTCAGACATAAATGATTCTCCAACTAAATGTTTCAAGCATAGCATCATATAATGCAAAATGTTCACTGTGAATAAAATCAACATAAATGTTTGGATGCACATTAAAAAGCAGGTCCTGTCCTTGGTGAAATAACCCTGCACATGGCTGGTACTTTTCTCTTTGAACGCATGAATGGATCAGTAAGCGGCACCAGGTCCGTCAGATGCTTAAAACAGATGTTTGAAGCAGATGTGTAGAAGCTTAAGCATTACTGGTGAATTGAGCAGCAATGTAATCACATGTGCACAGTGAAGACATACATTTGTGATGATTCAGTAATGGAGATCATGTAATTCCCCATGTGCTGTAGACTACTGACAAATACACAAGGATTGTGAAGGTAATTGTAGCCAATTGTATTGAAGGATTTCCAGAAAAATGTAATGTAGTACTTAGTGTAGAGATACATAAAATATAAAACATGATAAAGAACAACAAAAAATAAAGAAAAAAAATCATGCATTGGGTATAAAGAGATAGATTTGTAAACCATATAAAGAGAACTTTGTAAACCATTCTATATAAGCGTAAAACATTCTGTGTAAAATGGTTCTAACAGACCAATGATCCAACATAATACTATATCTAGAAAGGGTCAATCAGAGTTGTGTGGGGATTAGCAGAGCAGTGGTCGCCAATGTTTTGGTTGTCACCGAGCACTAATTTCACGGACTCCGGAACCGAGGGTCACTCAAAGGGGAAGACACTTCCCCCAGAGTGACGTTATAATGCCAGAACCGGCCCACTGCAGAGACACAAGTAGAGTAGTTGAGGATATGTATGACAGGTTATGAAAGAAAGACTGAGACACCTTCTACCTACATGTTCTGAAAGATCAAGGGGGGATATGTCAGTGTCCATCTACCATATTTTAGTCACCAGCCACCCTTTCATAAACAGTGGGGGAAATAATTATTGACCACAACAACGTTTTCCTCAGGAAAATATATTTTTAATAGGGCTATTGACATGAAATTTACACCAGATTTGAGTACCAATCTAAGTAAGCCATACATAGATCAATTAGAAACATACTTTCTGTGAAAAAGGTTGATGTGTTCAATACCTATCCCCCTGCTGTAATTGGTAGAATACTGTTTTATAGTCAGTATAAATGATGACACTGGGTAGCTTCCCTTTGACTAAGATGCTAGATTATCAGAAGGATGCATACATCTATGGTATATGTCTTTGTATTTAAAAATTGTAAATACAAACAAATCAAGACATGTTGTCTTAGTTAATATGGATCAATTTTTGCAAGGTGACTTCTGTGTTGATAAATTATTCCTAAATACCTGGTCAGGATAAAGTATTTTACAGTGTCAAGAGTATTGTTGGTTTTCAGCACTTAGTAAATGTAAAAAAAAAATGGCTTCTTTATATTGTTTGATAAGCATGTCAGTGTGTTATGTGGGATGTGTAGTAAGATGCTTCAGACATACACCCTGAACATTTTGTAAAGATGCAATAAAGTGTGACCAGTGTACAGTAGTACCTAAACCATATTTTGTAATTTGTTTCTTAGATTATTAAACCCTTTTAAGTGGAAGTATTTATGAGCTAACTTCAATTAGGAAGTATTGATTTAAGTCAACTTCCCTTTTGTGAAAAAAAGGAAGCCTTATGGGAAAATGCTTGGAGAAGAATGTCATACAAACCATGATGTTATGATCTTGGGTCGCTTTCCTGCTTGAGGGCATTCAAAGTGTGCTTGATGAGATTGAGGCCATCTATCTTAAAACTAAACTAGTGATGGGCCTTTATTAAAATATTAGTCTAAAGCAGTGGTTCTCAACCCCAGGGCCGTGGCAGGTGAGTTGGGGGGCCGCAAATGACAGGAGGCAGAAGTGCCAGGGTCCTGCGCCACGGAGAAAATTTTATCGGAATGCGTACTACTGTCTGCATGCGCATCTATCTTTTCTATAAGATCCGACTTCAGTGTGAGCTTCCCGAGAGTGGGTGTGTTCTTTAGACCTCGGCTATCAGCTGTGCTGCTCCTAGCCCACCTTGCACTGTGAAATAATCCCACTCCTCATACACCAGCAGCATGAGAACTGTGTCTGTGTCCATGTTGCTGTCATTACCCCCAATGTATAAACCTTCAAATCTCCCACACCGATTGTTATAGAAAATTTAAATTTTCAGGGGACCCTGAGAGCTGATAATAAACATAACAAGTTGCCAGATATTGTGTCTAAAACATAAAATCCTAATAAGAATCAGGGATCTTTTCTCATTAAAGTAGAACTAAAGAATTAGAATTGACTTAGAATAAAGAAAAATTATACCTTTACTTGCACAGATCTGTGACGTATGCCACTTGTGAAAAACAAAATCTGACCACTTACCTTCTCTGAACCCCGATTTCTCTTTAACAGTAGAGAAAAGGGAAATGTAAGACAAGTGGGGGATTCTTGTAGCTACCCTCGTTCTCCACGAAAGCTTCATCACTCCTACCATACCATGGTGCCATCACATATATTTGTCCCTTTATTTTTTTTTGTCCTCAATTTCTTTCGAATGGGGAGCTGTAGGTACATTAAAATGTAGGTGCAAGTGGGGGACTCTTGTGGCTAACTACACCTAAAATTTTATTGCTGCAGTGCCATCACATCACAACGGTAGCGCCAGTGGCCCTCTTTCCACCGCTTAAAAGCTAGTGTCAAGGTGAGCGCAACCAGCGGGAGTGTGGGAGGCTCTCCTCACACTGTTTACACAGGAGCTTCTGGGAATGGCAGAGCAATGTATGTAGGCAGGGGTGTAGTGGGGCAGGCAGGGGTGTAGTGGGGAGGGCAGGGGTGGGAAAGTCGTGCCCTCAATTTTTTCGTGAATGGATGCCCACTCTTTTTTTGCAAATAATTTTTTGGTGGCTCACGGCTCTGGCCGGTGAACTGGGGGGTGGGGGTTGCAGACCGCCAGAGCCGTGGACCACCAAAAAATTATTTGCAAAATAAGAATGGGCACCCATGCCCGTTCCCGAAAAAAACATGTCTCCCATATGAAACTGCAGGCTCAGGATGGTGGGTGGGTTGTGTCTCTGAACACAACCCGCCCACTCTCCCATGTCAGGCTCAGACCTGCGATGGGAGAGTGGATGGGTTCTGGAAGAAATAGTCAAAATATTATGTACCACTGAGTAGATCTTTAAAACATTTTTTTCCAATTCACTACTACTGGTAGATATACCTCTCAGTATTAGATAAACGTATGCTTTATCATTTTGACACAACAAAAAAATTAGACCTGAAGATTACTTAAAACACCAAAAACACTAAATATTTTTTTAAACAAAGGCCCTGTAAAACCTGATAATTGTATTTTTTTAATGTCACACAATATTTGCACCACTGTTCATCAAATCAATTGTTTTGGTGTTAAATCACTAAAGATAAGTTTAGCGTGTTTAGTGTATGCATGTCATTATAATGAGATCTTTATGCTAGATGAAATCTAACATCCATTACCACTACCTGCTCTGTGAATTATGTGGAAAAGCAGTTTCTATTTCAGTATTTAAACTCAGAATTACCTTAGTATTTATTGGGTTTTATTGGGCTGGGTCAAGCTGCCATTTAAAGATAAACTGTTATACAAATGCTAGTAAAATACATTACCTTCACAGACTGGACAGCATTCTCCTTCTGGTACATAATAGCGGTCACAGTGTAGTTCACCACACTGAGCTGAGAAGCAGATGGAAACTCCTCCCTGACACCGGCAGAAACGGCACGCGTCCATGCGAAACATGTCCCCATCGTAATATTCCACATTATTAAAAATGCATGTTGGCTTTGTTTCTAAAAAGAAAAAAAAACACACACACATCAGATCAGCCTTATTAAATGTGATCAATGGGCATGTAATAACATATTTATACCTATTTACACAGCAGTTACCTTATATTCTATGGTAATCGCATTAACCCCCCCCCACAAAAAAAATAAAAAATAAAAAAAAAAATAGTAAGACTTAACCAAACTAATGTCTAAGTTAAACTGCACCTAAATCTGAATTAAAAGGTGAGGTTTCAATTCTCTTTAAAATCTATCGTTAGGAGTACATGTGCTTTATGTTACCTGTATATAAAAAAATGTGTATATATAGGAGATAAATAATGAACATTTATGGAAATAAAACCACAAGTGAGGATGAATAAGTTGTTTGAGGAACAAATACAATAATGTATTGGCATTTGTGTGCATATGCAGAAGAATGATATCTGATTTATTAATATGTGCTGGGGATTGAGAGGGATTTTAATGTAAAATTTAGCTTGTGCTTACAGTCATTACATACAGGCTTTTATTATCACTTTTATTTGTTTTTTTTCTGGCAATATGTATTTCACATTCAGTCAGAGCTGTTAAATGTACTGTGTGTATGTAATATTGCTTAACTAAATGTGCATATCACACTATGTACATGTACTTTAACATATGTGCTACTGAGTATAAAACATCCAATCTTATAGTGTATGTATTGGTAACATGTGCTGTGGGTATCTGCAATTTAAATTAATGTTTCCTTATGTTTTGCTCCTTTTGTTGTGTTTGTGTTACATACTAAAGTACAAACATTAAAATAAAAACAGCAAATAAACATTTTATTGTGGAAAACAATCATATGAAATTACAGCTTTCATAGATTTACTGTACACAGTGTTTACTTGGTCTCTCCATTTAGTATGCATGGGATGATTGACCAATTGGCTAGACAAAGATATCTCTGAAGTAGTAATAACATTAAACGTCTCGTAACCCAATGCATTTCACAGTTAGGCTTCCTCAGGGTATGTGTGGAGAACATTATACCAAAACTATGTGCATATATATGTACACATGACTATATACACATGATTAATGTACACCCCCCCTTTTGTTCCCCCACATATTGACACACATGCATACTTTTCATACTCTCCTTACATGAACATAGATCAAAACACGCCTACATATTACATATTTTTATTAAACAATTTTCTTTTCAACCCTTTTATTATCTCATTGGTACATCTAACAAACACACAAATAACCATAGATGATACTGTAGATGCCACTGATATTTTTTATGAGAAACATATGTGTGATCTACTGAATTAAATGTTTGCAGATTTATCGTTTTATCGTGTACTTAAGACTTCAAATCATGTTGTGAGGATCTGATATTTTGCCTTAAGCCTTGAACTTATCCACTATGTCTTCACCTTGTAATTTGGTATTTACAAACCTTCAAATTTTGTTGTATTTTGACCTGGTGTCTTTGACACAAGTTTTTAACTATTTTATTCTATTGCATTTCTGTTATATACCGGTAGTTCGGTATAACATTCTCCACATATCCCCTAAAGGAAGCCTAATGGCAAAATGTGTCGGACTACAAGACATTTAAGGTTATTACTAATTCAGGGATATCCTTGTCTAGCCAATTGGTCAACTATCCCATGCCTAATAATGGGAAAGACCAAGTAAACACTTTGTACAGTAAATCTATGAAAGCTGTAAATTCATATGATTGTTTTCCACAATACAATGGTTATTTGCCCCACAAAACCCTAGCTTTTTTATTGTTCTTCAAATCATTTATGCTTTATTTAGGGGAGCAGCTCCATATATTTGTATGGGTGTTTGGATTGGCACCACCTTTCTAGGTACACAAATAAATCTATGTTGATCTTTGCTTTAATCTGGTGAGTTCTAACTTTCTGTAATGGCTGACACAATACCATATCTATAACGCCTAAACCCAAAAAGGGCTTTTAGTCCAGCTTAGTTCTCCCTTTGAGCTCCAGAATACATTCCCCTTATAATGTGTATGTAGGGGGGGGGGGGACTTCAGTGCAGCAGAGGCAGAATTTTCAATTCACTGTAGAAAATTAGCAGCTTACAGAACTTTTTGCAGGATCAGTGGGTATTCTTTTAAACTTTTAGTTTATATAAAGAAACAAAACGTGAAAACTGTTTTCTGTAAAACCCATCAAAAATGGGATTTTCAAACATAGGTGTATATATGCTCGGGAAACAGTCTGTGTAGGCTGATGCTTAAGGATGCAAGACAGGAGGTGAAATTAAACCATATGTTCATCCACTCATATTTAGTTTAATTATGAAAACAGGAATGTATATGTAGGTGGCTGCATTTTTACAATGAGCAAAAGTTATATTTACTAACAAGATCTGTTACTAAATAAGACCCTTTTAATTCCAGCACTCAGGGCTAAAAAGCAATAACTTCAGTGTTATTTAGGGAATAAAAAAAAATTCAAAGTCACCAAAATGTAAAAAAACAAACAGAATGGCAGAGCACATTATATGAGCATTACTTCCTAAATGTAAAAAAAAAACTGCCTATGTTCACTCCAGAGAATGACAATATAAGCCTATATTTTTGTCTTTGAATGTCTGGCAAACAATAAATGTTAGATATACAATATTTTGTATTTTATACACGCAGTGGTTTAAGGAGGAAAGTAATACCCTTCTTGTTCTAGACTCTCAATATAGCAAGTGTATGTCACTTGAGTTATTGTACTATTTACTGTGCTGTCCGCAAGCAAACAGCTCACAAGTGACACCCATTATGTTAGACTAATATATATATGGGGGCAATCTATCTTATGATGGCTAGGATGCAACTCAGTTAAAGTTGTGCTGAGAGGTCGAAAAAAACTCTTTCTGATTTATCTGGAGTCATGGGGGAACATCCATCATCATATAAGAGGTGAAAGACTTGAAATGGTCACATTTTAACTTCTTTCTATTACTAGTGTAACTTAAGTTTCCACAGCACTTCAATAAATTATGCATGCTTGACTGTAAATTAATGTTGCTGAAAAATGACCAAACTGCTTGACAATGGTCCTTCTGTAAACAGCACTCAATTTCATTAGAGAACAGTCTTTAAGATGCAGTCTGTGTACTCGCTTACCAATTGATGCCAAGGCCAGTATAACCATTTGGCACGGTAACTGGCCAGTCCAGACAGTAATTGCTATTGAGATAAAGTGGTTATGATCTGCATGTCATAGTGTGTCCTATTTCTCACAAAACTCTAAATACCCACATAGATACTCTTGGTATTTTACGGTTACATTGCTAGACAAATTTAAAAGATGTTTATAATAAAACAAAACTAAATGTTTTATTTTGAACAGCGATAGCATAGCAACCAAATAAATGTAAATATAAAACGGAATATAATCTGCAGCCAAATATACTTCCTTACTATTGCAAAAAGCCATAAAGTATGTGGGTGCAATATATATATATATATATATATATATATATATATATATAATGTGTGCAAAATTGTTTGAATTTGTTTGACCAAAGATTACCCTGGGGGATATATGTAATATCAGCAGTGATGACAAGAGATGCATTTTGCCATAAATACAGTAAAAAAAAAAAAACTTTATTTGACCCCTCCACAATCCTGTCCTGTCTTCAGGTGCGAGATCAGGTGACACACGTTTTCCTGAAAATGTAAAAAAATGTGCCCATGTCACTGTGCATGCAGGAGATTGTCACTATTACATTTCAGGAAAGCCTGTTTTGTGCAAGCCCAAGATCGCATGTATCCCAGAAGGCTGTAGTTTTCATATTCAGTCCCTACTGTAGTGGTGGTAAAGACGAAAGGGAAGGGTAGTGAGTTTGAGAGAATTAAATGGGGCAAAACAAAAAATAAATAAAATAAAACAACAAACATACCTAGAGATGTATAGGTAAAACACTTTGGCAATGAAGGACATAGCACGCATTCAAGATATAAAGAGCTTGGTCTGTGCTTGGTAGCACTGCACCATGTTCTTCACCACTTAACCAATTAAAGGAAAGGTTAGGCTACAGTGAGTAAGGTCATTGCCTAGTCTGAAAAACTTTTCATTTCTAATGTGACTTGTAAATGCAAAAGTCAGAATTTGGTTTACACCACAAGAACACAATGGGGTGCATTGTAGCAGGCAATCTCTAAAAAAAAGACATGTGGTCAATATAATAACAAAAACAAAGAAAAATGTTTCTAATTGCAGCACAGATTACAGTTACATTTTGGTGTGTGAAAGAACATGGTGGGCCCCTATTCACACCAGATAGGTAGAATAAATTAGCAACTCAATAAGGCCAACAGACCTTAAGTTTTGTATACTGTTTATAATTTTTATTAAACCCAGAAATCTGAATTTACTATTCCAAAGACTGTTCTGGTCACAAGGAAGGACATGAAGATTCTTTTAGATGAATACAAAATTAAGACTTGAAATAATGTCCGGCATCTTCTTCCCCTGGTGATGCTGGCCATCGCCAGGCTACACAGATACTGGCCGAAACTTCGTCCCCGGCGTGTGAACGTTGGGGATGCGAGGCCAGGGGAAGAAAATGACGGCTAGGTATCTGCTCGCGAGCCTTAGGCGGGACTGTGGGGCAGGTAGGCGGAATTGGGCGGAAATTTAAAATAATTAGGATTTTTAAATGTACCACTTTTACATTTAAAAATACTCATTATTCAGACAGCCAGGGAGGTTAATACAGAATATTCAAATCTTTTACAAGAAAAGCCACCTATATCTTTCAATCTATTAACCATTTAGGCACATATTTTTACCTAAGGTAGCCTCAACATCTTTTGATCATATACAGGTAGTCCCCGGGATACAGACCAGATAGGGACTGTAGGTGTGTTCTTAAGTTGAATTTGTATGTAATTTGGAACAAGTATAATATTTTAATTAAAACAATTACAACAGATGTGTGTCCCAACATATAAATAGGCAGTAAGGTGTCAGTTACTGTAAAAAAAAAATCTCAATGTGAGTTAATCACAAAACAAGCAAAAAAAAAAAATCTTTGTGGAGCCTAAGCAATAATTGACTTCAACTAGAGTAAGCTGTACTTTGATATGCAAAAATAAACAACTGCCGAGTTTGTCTTGGTCATTAAAGTGTTACAAAATGCTACATATCAGCTCAAGATCACCTACAACCTCAGCTGTGTTTAGCAAAAGATTTCTTCTGCAAGCCATGCAAACAGCCCCCCCCCCATCAAGCCTCTGTCCTGCACACGAGGAAGCAGGGAAGCCCCGTTCGTATCTAGGAGTCGTCTGTAAGTCGGAGGTCCTTAACACGGGACTACCTGTAATCAGTTAGGGATGTCTATGCTTAACAAAAGTTGACTTTGATGATGACTTGCATTAAGCACCTGTACTTGTTTATTAGGCAATGTTTGAGTCCAAGTTTGTCAATAAATGTTGTGATCAATGACTAGTTAATACATTTAACAATGAAAAAGTTTGATGGAAAATAAAAAAAGAGAGAAGAGAAGAAAACTGTTTTTGCTTTAGTATAGTTAACACTGGCCAAGGAGGCAGCAGTGAGAAATATCAGTATCACTCACTACCACTAACTGTCAAATGTGCAGATGTGGGTTCTCCAAGAACCAGTGGATTAAGTGACTGAGAAGCTTGCGTGGTGTCAGCCACTGGGAGCTGCATGGGATTGCTCGATCCCGAGGCAGGTATGAACCTCTCCTTACTCTTCTAGATTTGCAGTGATTTACTCTCATAAACCTAAGCTAAGTATTCTGGAAATAACTACAAATCCCAGAAATCAAAATTGAATCCTTTTACAGAACAAACTGGTCTTACTTGTCGTCCTTTTTTAACAGATAGTACCTATTCACTGATACATTATGATAAAGGTTTACCAAACTATTGCATAAACAATGGTGATAATATTTTGAATGGGATTCCACAACATATTGCCAGCACATCTCAACACACGCACTTCAGTTCACTGAAGCAAGTGCTTTTTTTCGCATGTTAAAAATTGTTGAATGCACATTAACACTTACTCTGAATAGGCTCACATTGTTTTGTTATAGATCCATGTTGCCCTCCTATCTATGAAGCAAATTCTATTACACACTACCATTAGTGTCAACAATGACATGCATTAATGTCATCCAAACAGAGTAATACCAAAGTGCAACTGCTTCTTTTATTTGTTTCGGAATTTTTCGAAAAGATGGAGGTTATATTGCTGCTTTTGCTTTGATATCAGACATGGCATGAAAAAAAAAAGGCTCAGGCTAATATTAATATTATTAATTCAGAATGTCAAATTTGTAAATTCAGCCAATATACATATTACACAGATGTGGCTAATATGTACATCAGCTAATAATTTCTTGTTTACATTTATACATAATACTAAAGAATTTCTTCAAAGCAGACACCACATACACTATTATATGCATATACGGATTGGTATTATCCTTTCAGAAAGCCTCCATGTAGTCCTAAATCTAATTTATCAGGAATAGCAGCCCATCGTTTCATTGTGTATCCTACCCCGATAGCTATGCATCAAATCATAAATGGAAGTGCTTGTGAATTGTAAGAGTGCTGATTTAATATGCTGTTTCACATTAATGCAATTCATCTTGCTGACATCTTATTGTTTTTTTCATTGTAGAAGAACATAGCAATATTAATATTTGAGAATGTCATGCCACATACTCATGGTAGCATTGAATTAAACTTTAATTTCACTTGTCAGTCCTTTATAACCACAAGAAGTAATGTAACAACAAGATAAGCCTATGTGTTATTTAGGCAAAGTTCTATTCTTGCTTTAGTGTTTTGTATCAGCAATTAACATAGATAGCGGAAATGGAAGTAAATTGGCCTTTCTCAAAGACAATTAGATAACGAATATTTCATACAAGGAATCCAGAATATTTGTGGTCAGTTTGTTTAATTACATACACACAGCCTGAAGAGTTACCAAAGTATGGGGTTTTGTAACAAGACATTTTGAACCTAAACATTATAAAAAAATGTTGAACAAAGGAATATTAGGAGGTCTTAAAAAACATGTCTTTTTCAATTATTATTCACAGAAGCATTATGAAATGTTATGAAATCATAGGCTTCTGAAATATATTTCTATAGCAAAACTATGCAACACTAAGGACAAGGAGCAATGTCCCTACAATAGTTTTTAAGGAGCATAAAAAACTTGGCTGAGCAATAAAAATCAACATTGGGGACACAGTTTGCATTTTGCGCAGTTAAAACAATATCTTACAGCATTACTTGAGAGTAGCCATCTTCCTATATTTCAGCAATGTTGTGAGAAACAGTCAGGAAAGCAGTATTATCTGAAAGAAGCTCACATGTCACTCACTGCAAAGATTTAAATTGAAAGCCCAGAGGCAGATATAGGCACCATGGAGTTTGCTTCTCAAGTGAAAAGGTTGGGAAATCATTTGTATCGGTTCTTATTTCACTATTAATCATGTGATGAATCCCAGCTCACCGCGGCCCGTGGAAATGGAATGAAATTACATTTTAAATGTGCATTAAAATGGTTACAATTTACTATATGACAGTTTGGATGTGATATCCACTAAAAGCTGGAAACTGCAGCTTAGCATCTTTTATATAGTACAAAAATGTAGGAAAGGAGAGCTGAGGAGACTGAGGAGAAAAGACAAAAAGAATCTGTAAAGCTTCTAATTTGACAGTTATTTTCTACTAATCACTAAGTACCACTTATTCCTAATTGAGTCTTTTTTAGGTGCATTTTATTTTTAATATTTATTTATTACTCCTTTGCTACTTTTTTTTAAATATTTTGTGATCAAAAACCAAATTAAATTAGGTTACTGAGTTTAGCTATGATTAATATAAAGAATGCATAAATAACTAAATTGGATAACCACAACTGTAAATGACAATAAGCATCTAAATGCCTGGATTAATTGTTTGTATTTTTAAAGCATTCTACAGAACATTATACTAAATCTACTTTGGCAACTTCCTTTTGGTGTTTTTATTACTTTGAGACAAATATTCAATGAACTTTTAGGTTTAGAGGCCTGATTTTGTTACACATTTGTTAAAGGGTCTGGTGGGCTCTCTCTTGCCAAGATTGCTTCTAATTTTTTTTCTTTACATTAGACTAATTAAATACTTGGTGAATGCCTATGCTGCTGATTTATGCTAATAATTCATATGTAAAAGGAATTAGTCAATAGGAACTTTGAATATTTAGTTTTTTTTGTTTAAATAAGATGAATAATTTCACATGAGTTACATGAATTAGGTGTTAAGTCAGAAGGTGAATATTGAATCGGATGGTCATTATGATGAGTCATTCCTACCGGTAAGTATTGCCTTTAAATTGTCATTTTAAAGGGAGTGCTGTCCACATAATCCACATATTCTTGTCTTCCCAAAGATAATTAAATAAATTAAAGCTTTCACTGAGATACTGGGCCTGATTTATTAAAGCTCTTCAAGACTGGAGAAAATAAACTAACATGGGTGAACCCAGGGGGTCCAGGTCTGAAAACATCTGCTAAATATCAAATGATTTTTAAGAACTCCATTCCAACCCAAGTTCACATATGATAGTCTAACTTCTCCAGTCTTGGAGAGTTTATTAAAAAAGTTCCATTCTGACCTGGTTGTATAAAATTCTGCTTGTCTGGTGGGCGTTATAATCCTCGTTCTTTAATAGCTTATGAATCACTGACCCAAAATGAGGATGCAGATCAGGTGCTAATCAAACTGCCACACAATGTACCACATAGCTGTATGTTTGTTTTAGAATTGTGACGGAAACTACTGAAACAAAAATAACAGCTTTCAGCAATGGGAGCTTGTCTAATATATTATTGCTTATTCTGCTTTAAGTTAATGTTAAGTGATATCATGCTTTGTTAAATCTTTACTTTTAAATCTTTACTTTGCACAGTGCTTCTTTGACATTGAATTTAGAGATAACCATTGAAACACAAAATCTGTATGTGTAAATGTACTAGTAAAGGAGATAGTTAAGGAGGATGAGTTTTTTGGGTCTATTATTAGCACACAGCTGCAGAATGCTGCATCATAGAACACCTCCTCCTGCAGACAGCTCCACCTGGTGGCTGCAAATGCTTATTGTGAAATACTTATACAATATAATGTCGCCTTACTAAAAATACATTTTAATAAATATTTAACATTAAACAAAAACACAAGGATTTTTTTAATTTATAAAAAATTTGACTTTAAATTATCTGTAATAAAATGTTCTCCACATCATAAATTTTTATTGCAATTCTATTTATATATTTGAGGGCAGCGCTGCAGCAATAAAGAAGGTAGAAGGTTCATTTATTCAAAAAATGAAAGTGGATAAAAATTAACTGTCATATTAAAAAGAGAGCCCAAGAAAATAGACTAAATCTTTAGTCTGAAAGTCACTAGAGTGGCCCCAAATCCTCTAGGTGTCTAATAGCCTTTTAAGTATCAGATTGACTTATAATGTTGCAATAATGTGCCTCATTCACCAGTAATGCCAAGGATATGTCATGCAAATATTCTGGCATTGCTTGAATAACAAATGCTGCCAAGCCACTGATTTATGTAACCTTTTTATGGAGCCAGAAATTCCAATAAGTTTTACTCCATGTTTGTCAGCTGCACTCACAAATGTATATTTAACAGGGCCATTAGCAACGATCTACTGATTATAGCTTTCAACCTGATGAAAAAGAGAAATAATAATGTATGTTTTGCCTTTAACAATCTAGCAACATTTAGTGCATTTGGAAGCTGTTTGTGATTATGTCTTTAGAGCACTCACAGATTTAAAGTGTGAGCTGAAAGCTACTGTACGCTAAGCAACTGCACATGCTACCGTAGCTGCTTACTTGGACAGAATAAGGTACAATCTCTTACTTCTTCCCCCACAATTGCCATTTATTCTAATTAAGGATTGAATGGGTGGACCTAGTTCCCAGAAATAAGCCTCGGTTTTTTGAATCCCACATCTGCTGCAATACCCACATTGTATTTTGCCTCTACTGCTCACTGTGAATGACTTTTAAACTGAAGGAAAGGGTTATTAGACATGTGGCACTTAGCAATGACCTACACTAGAAAATGTGTTTTAAAAGGAATAGCTGATACTGAGCAAAGCACAAGGTGTGCTTTATCCAGTAATTATAAAAAAAACTATAGCCTACATTGAAAAAGCGTGCAGTGGTTTTGGGGAAAGCATATTTAAGTTGGATTTACATCTTCACATCTTGCAGCAAGCCATAAAGCATGAACAGTAAATGCAGTCCATATATACAGTATGTCAAATGCCACTACAGTACACATTCTTCACACACCACTGCAGACCTGAACGTTAGTACACCACAAAAATGCACAGATCTAAACCATCTGTGTGTTGGTATTCAAGTATGTTAAAAGGTCTATGGTAGTTCTGTTGAAAATGATTAGGTTACTCCACCACAATGAAAGTACTTAGTACTTAGAAAGTTGCAACATAAAGCCCTTCTTGAACCTAAATATTTTAAGTTTTGGGCAAAGCAATTAAAAGCTAGAGACTCTGTCAATGCTTTTGAATGTTTTTTTATTCATTCCTTTTTCCATTTTACACTCTTGCTTTGTTTATTACTTCTGTTGTACATTCTGCTCATGCTAAACTTGTGCTAAACATGTAAGATATTAATATTTGACCAAAATCATTGTATTGTCTAATAGATGATGCTGAAAGCATCCCCTAACTCAGTAAATGAACATTATAACAAACCCATATGCATATTAAAAGTATTACTAATGAACATTTATATTCAATTTGTTATGGATTGTACTCTAATACACTTGCAATTATTATTGAAGAAGTAGGTTTAAAACATACCAACATCTGTTTTGGTTCTGTCTGTGCACAGAAAGTAAAAGAAAATCTCTCCCAAAACTACACCAAAAAACTAATTTACTAAAGTGAGGAAGTGTTAGAATTCTGTCTCAAAGACTACCACACCACTTATTTTTTATATTACAGGTATCAAATTGCCAGCAAAAACCACTTGCAAAAAAAGGTTTGAACAAGTGTTTTCAAGTGTTTGCAATGGGCACCAATTAAAGTCAATGTAGGTGGTAGGGGTGGCAAAGTGTCCCAAATATATTGCGGCAATGCTGTTGCTTGTCAAAATAAATAGGATGAACCGACCCATCCAGTACAATTTTGACCATTTTTTGCAAGCAGTTTTCAAAGGCAAAACGTGCAAAAAGCTCCAATCTGGACTTATTATTTGTCACAGACCAATTTCTATGCAGGTGACATAGTCGGGCGAAATGCATTAACATGACCTTTCCTCGGTTTAATCAGCTAGCTTTCCTATACATAGTCACAGATGTGCAATACATAAGATACAGTGTTCTCTTTAATTGGGACTGACTCATTTATGACTTCTTTGAAAATGCTCTTGAATCACATTTATGTTTTGTCATTAACAGAACACTTTACACATAGCAATTATTAGGCTCTCTTTTAACAAGTTTACATGTATTTTCACAGCTTTTACATCATATTCACTAGCAGATCAATAGCTTACTAGGACTTGTCAGATATGTGAGTGTTGCTGTATAATGCTTCTTGTACATGTTTAATTCAAGATTTTTTCCCCAGGTCTCCATATACATGAACAAACAATACCTGATATTTATGACTTAAGAAGGCAAAATAAAAATCAACATTAAACCTTGTTAAACGGAGAAACTTTTTGCAACAACCTAATGTCAAACTCAAAATATACTTTTCAGTGCAGAAGTGAATCGGAGCAGTACATATTTGTGTCAGACAGTATGTTCCTCCAATTACTAACAAAAATGTGGAAAACCCCTAACCATATTTTTAAGTTTAGCAAGAAACAGCTAACTCAAGATATCCTATGAAGCACAGCAAAACTATTTAAAATCATATTTTTTAAACAGCATTTCAGAGCATTGTGAAAAAAAAAATAAGGACCATTTATATGGTTCAATAGTATATACATTTTATACACAAAGCCCAACATAACACATCCAAGCCTGACAGTTATCTGTTGTTCTGCAGTTCTAACACACTATCTGCCCTAGTATGGCAATGCTCCATAGATTGAATATAAGGAGTTACTGCTATCATGCTATGGCAGAAAAAAAAAAAAGAGAAAAGAGAATTAATGTAGCTATCACACCCTGTGACTAGTAAGCTGCAGATTGTAAAATAATTGTTCTTGGGTTTGGACACACTTTGTTGGACCAGTATTGTCAAACTTTTTTTTATTCTCCAGGGAACACATTGCATATTTTTCAACAATCAAAAAACAAAAATTACCCGCAATAAAGCTTGCATTGCTGTGACAAAAATAGACATGGCCAAATGTAAAGGTAGGTGATGTTCCTTACAGGTAAACTAAAACTCTCCAAGATTGGAAAAGATTATCATGGGAAAACCTGATTAAGCAAACTTAATCCTGAATCAAATCCAGGTTCTCCCATGATCGTCCATAGCTTTATTAATGTTCCTAGTGGTATGATAAATGAGGATTTTTAAATGTAAAAGCATACATTTAAAAATCCCCATTATTTTAACTTTCCCGTCTGGTCCCGCCTACCTGTGTAACTGTCCCACCCTCGAGCCTAAAACTCGTGAGCAGATGTTCAGCTTCTGCTTCTCCTGGCCTTGCGTCCCCGACCTTCACATGCCGGGTTACGCAGATTCCCATCCAGCATCGCCAGGGGAAGAAGATGACAGGTATCGTGGGAGGACGCCGCTGGAACGTGGGAACAAGTTAGGAGTTTAAAACTCCCCAGCATTTCCACCTCGAGTGTGGCTCGAGGTTACCGTTTTTGTTATGGAAAATTCACCCCAAGCCACACTCGGGAATACCTCCAGGGAGGTTAAAGCATGCCAGGGTCTAGGGAATAGGTAAAGAAGTAACAGCTTACATGATGTTTATACATGACACACATGCAGCAGCACTTTGGCTAACAAATACTATGTAAAACAAAAACGGTGGTCAAGAGTAAAACTAAACCACAGCCAGGTGTGCAGAGTGCAGGGGTTAAAAGTATGTTACATACAGAACGCGAGGGAAATGAATGTGAAAGGTGCAGAATACAGGGGTCAAATATTGTATATAAACATGCAATGTGCAAGGGTCAGACAAATAGTTAACACCCACTTTTAATTCCACCAACTCTCTCCATAGCACAGCAGTACCCCCAATGAGACAACACATCCACTGGCATATTTAAACCTACACACATACAAACAAAACAGGCACAGAAGTCCCTCATTACTCACTTTTACTCCTAGAGTTAGACAGATGACATCATCTACAACAGAGCTGGCAAACTGAAAGACTAATAAAGGACTTCTTGTGCCTGGTATATAAATTAAAGCAACACGACTGCTGAACATCAGGAATGGGTATCCATGATCTGCATATATGAAAACAGCCAACATAGATATAACACTGGAGTCACACCCCTACAGAATGTAAGATCTGTTACTCCATATTAATGGAATTGATATTTCATACTTACAAGCTGCATATAGGTTTCAGACAAACAGTACTTTTCTAAATCTTTGAAAAGTATAGAGTATGATAATTATAAATGCCTGTTATAGGTTATTACAATTGTGGGCTTGGAAATAAAGCGTCTCCTTGAATAGTCTAGAAGTGATTTCCCTTGGGGAATTTGCTGCTAAGTGTTATCTTCCTATACTGCTCCAGTTGCTATGCCATGTATAGGCATTTGCAAACGTACCTTTCAGCATCTAGAAATACATGGGTATGAAAAAAAATACTTTCAGAAAGGCAAACAATGTTGTAATAAAGACACTTAAGTTTAGAACTTCTCTGCGCATCTAAGAGTCAAGCACGTCATTAAAAAAAAATAAAAACCTTAGGAACCAATTATTTATTTTATAACATGTCATTGTGTTTTTTTGTGTGTGTGTGTGGCTCGATTATCATAAAGAGAATGTTAAATTTGGGACAAAAAATATTAAATGTTTAAAAAAAGGTTATATCCTAAGGTGCTTAGAGTAGGGCACACGGAACAGAAAGTTGCAGCGTAAGCGGATCATTTATTGTATCTAATCCTTTGATCATGCTCCCTAATCTCCTGAAGACAATAAAGGAATAAGGCAGCCTTTGGTATTTCAAAGGTAACTATTTTAAGTGTGCTTCGTTGAATATGACCCTACCCTCTGACCAGCAACACTATCTAGCACATACTTTACCGTTCAAATGGTCTACAGAATCCATTAAATATCTAGAAGTGCAGATCTTGGAGGATCTTACTCATTATTTGCTCTAAACTTTGCCCCAATACTGCAAACAATATCAGGAGATATGGACAAATGGGCGTCCCATACATTTTCATGGTTTGGCTGCATTAAGATTAAATGAACAACCTTCCGAGGCTGCTCTGCTTGTTTCAGGCCCTGCCTACTCGAGTCCCAGGGTCCTACTTCAAACAGCTCCATACTCAAATTTTCTGATTTATATGGAGTTGGCGCAGCCCCCAGCTGTGTGGATGCCTGTTATTTTGGCATAAAAGAACAGGAGGGTTGAGGGTACCAAACTTTACTCTTTACCATGCAGCATCACATTTGGTGGGAGTTTTGGACTGGTACAATCATGCAGATACCAAACAATGGATTACATTGGAGCACAATTTTTGTAAAACTCACATACTGTTCCAACTCTGGAGCCTCTCTTCTCCCACTTTGGAGCCCCTCTTCTCCCACTCTGATAACAAAACAACAATAACTATTGAGGTGACCAGAAACCTTTGTAGTATTTCCAGCAACAGGATATCTCACCCTCACCAAGCCTGTCAACCCCAACTCTGGGGAATCCTGCTCTGTCACTAGGTCATTAAGAGGAGTTTCAGAGAGAAAGGTTTGGATAGGGCGCTGCATTGCATAATTTAGGGCAGGTGGAGCAGGAAGTCAGAACTGGGCTTTGCCTCTCTGCCTTTCCAACTGGATTTCTGGAGAGCAGGGCAGGTTGCACACTTTCTGAGATCCTTTCCAGAGGCTGTTTTGTTCAACAAACCACTCACCAGTTTTGAATTTATTTGTTTAGGCAGAGGTGACCCACGGCACGACTTGTCTTCTACATACTCTTGTCTTTAATGCCTCTCCAAAGGCTTACGTCCTCTGTGGGCAGGATCTGGGTAGATCCCTTATGGCTACAAAGAGGGAACATATCCTACTGTTAAGTAATAAGCCTGTAATCCATAGTGGATATCAGAAATTGGGGTTGGGGTATAAAATATGTTGCAGATGGTACAGAACACCTGATAAACTACACTGTTTGTGATCCTCTGTGCCTAGACTGTGTTGGAGATGTGGTGGCGTTACTGGCTCAATGTTTCACGTGTTTTGGTCTTGTTCCATGCTCGGGGACAACTGCAACTCAATGATTGTTAACTAAATTTTACCTTTGTGGTGAAACACCTATCGACAGTCCCAGAAGCATGTATTGTGATGAAGCAGAAAAACTTGTCCCCGACGACAGCGGGCATGTGGCTAAGCTAGTTTAATGATATAATGCTGATGAAGGACCCAACTGCTAGCATTCATGGTGGGACAGAAAAATTCCCTATGATATGGTCCTCCTGGATGGTTTTCCAAAACTCTCCTGAGTATTGGAAGGTAATAGATAGTAATAGATGGTTAATAGCCAGATTCTGGAAAGTCCAGGCTGAACTTGATTCTGGGGTTTATTATGTACTGTTATTGTTACAGTTTTCTTATAAGATTATACAATTTTATTGCCGGATGATACAATATTCTGTAATAATGACTTTATGTCTCACAATATTTTTCATGAGCTTTTTTTACACATTGTACAGGTTGTCCCCGGATTAAGGACATCTGACATACGGACGACTCCTAGATACAAACAAGGCTTGTGTGCAGGATGGAGGCTTGGAGGGGGCCAGTTTGCATGACTTGTAGAAGAATTTTTTTGCTAAACACAGCTGAGGTTGTGGGTGATTCTAATAGTGGAGTTGATTTGTAACAAATTGTAACTCTTTAATGACCAAGACAAACTCTGCAGTTGTTTTTTTTTGCATATCAAAGCACAGCTTGCTTCAGAAGTTAATTAATGTCTAGGGTCCATATATATATATTTTTTTTTTTTTGCTTGTGATTAACTCACAGTAAGGGTTTTATACAGTAACTGACACCACGCTGCCTAATAATATGTTGAGACAAACATCTGTCCTAATTGCATTAAAATAATGTACCTGTTCCGACTTATAGGCAAATTCAACTTAAGAACACACCTACAGTCCCGATCTCGTATGTAACCCAGGGACTACCTGTATTGGTAGTTTTGCATGCTACGGTCATTCTTAAAGCACTGTTGGTTCTTATTATATGGGACTTGTAAATGGCAAAACTGAAAAAAAACACTATTCCCGCTACCCCTTCTTTTTTTGATTTGTTAATTATTTTGTATGTCTTTGTTCTGTTTCTTTTTTTCTGTATAGTTTAATTCTGTATGGTCAGTTACCCCTTTTTTATATAATACAACTTTAATAAAGTTAAAATGTTTTAAAAAAAGTTTTTTTCTCTATTGAAGTCAGGTAAACAAAAAAAAAATCCTTTAAGAAAGTATGTTCTTTCAGTGTTGTACAAAATATCTAAAGGCAAGTTTTTTTTTGTGTGTCTAATGGCCAAGTTACAAAGGTACAGCTGCAAAGCTAATCTGGGATCACAGACTAATATAGCTAGGAAGCAGTTCCAATGAAGTCTCTCTCAATCTGAAGGAGGAACTGTTAGTTTAAATACTGGGCAGTAGTCTTTCTAAATGCTTTTTCTCTATCAAAGAGGTCTTTACATGAGACAGGCAAGTAACTATATATAAAATATATTTTTTTCCGAAGTTCATCTGTGGCCCTGTTCAAACTTTTTATTACCAGGACAAATGTTTCCATGAGCATCACCTTTTTTGAATACTTACAAGATTGCTTTTTTTGTTTATGATATATATGAGTCATATAAATGGTATATGGCTCTTGCATGTTTAGGTCTCCCATAATGTGGAAAATAATGTAAGTGGGTTAGAAAGTAACAACAATACCGGTTTCAGTTTAGGTACTTTTAAGGCTAAACTCCTTTTTAAGGCAAGTTACTCTTGGAATATGGCTAGTGCCTCAAAGTAAACTGCTCAAAACAGGCCACACCCCAAGTTACTCCCTTTGTTACTAGATTTACTAATTGAAAAGAAAAACAAAAGGGGAAGAAAAAACAAAAACAAAAAAAAAAAAAAGGAAACAAATTACTCAAATTACTATAGGTTTGAAAATAATAAAATTACTAGAAATACAATAAACATAAAATCTAAAAAAAATATTGAACCCTAAATAGTAACAAATACAAGTATGGTATACTATGACTTTATTATGAACTTTGTAAAGCGCTGTGTAATGTGTTGGCACTACAAGTTAATAAAAATAATATTATGCTGCCTCGCAGGTTTTTACAAGGCCCACTTGTATTTTTAAACATTATTCTTGTCCCTCAACTTGCCCAGTCATTGACCTATTTAGGTCTGTAATCTGATTAGATGGCTCGAACAGAGCCTTCAACAGCTTGTGGGATGCTGGACAATGATGACAGGACATACATTCTACATATTGGTAAACCCTATCCCCACCCAGCTGACAAATCCAACTCTCAGTGGGGTTTCCCCCCACAATAAATTGGTTAAAAGATCCTTTTTAAAGCCATTTTTATGACTCACTTTAAAAGCAATCTAATGTGACATCCCTTGATCCTGCAAGCTTACTCCAAGCTGCATGACTGGTCCTTCGAAGCTCCTTCCCTTGCCACAATCAGTTACAGACACTCTGATGTCATCACATACAGTGAAGGACTGGTAGGTCTACATTGTAAGAAAGAATTCTAAGTTCCCACAGCATTATTGAGAAAAAAATAGCACTGGTGAGCAGAAGAAAAGGATAAGGTTTTGGTCTGATTTACTCTGTTTTATTAATAGGTGGATAATTAAAACTTCTTGCTTGTTAGGGCAACACTCATCACTGCATCAAAAGAGGTATTTGTTATTTGCCTGAGAATATCAGGTTGAGAAAGAGAAAGAAAGTATATTCAACTTTTCTCCTTTCTTTTTCTTGCTTGTCTCATTTTATTATTGAATCCTTTAACATTTATGAATTCATTACTGATAGGTGTTTCTTTTAAATAATGTATGCTATTGCATGCTCAATGCAGTATGTTTATGCCAGTTTTATTACTGAAAGTAGCAAATATACTATTAGCGCTGTGCCAATTACATTATAGCAAGACACCAGCTTTCAAGAAGATTCAAGCCTGGGGCTTCTAATATTTAAAGAATAATGAAACTGTCTCCCAAACAAAATCAATTAATGTCAGGCACTTTTCAATATCTGGAACAGTTCAGTCAAAGCAATTTCAAAGATATTATAAAAGAATTGTCAATTATTGTAATCACTGTAGTGTTTTGTTGATATGTTTAACCTTTGACATAACATATTTAGGGAGCTGTACATCAAGTAGGTATTTCATATGTCATTAATATTAATACAGTACCACAAGATCACAAAGTCAAGTTGCATTATTATGTGTAAATAGGTGTTAATATCACATTCAGCCTATTTTATTTTAGCTGCTAAGAGAGAGACTGCATTACCTGATCAGCTTAGTGAATAATAAGTCATCTGTAAAACAAAATGTTCTGGGTAATGTGAAGCCAAAGCTTTTTCTGTTAGGTTTCCCACTACACTCTCTATTGTTGACAACGGGCATTAGTACAAACTGAAAGATAAATATCCTCAATAAAGAAACAGACACCAATATAAAACGTGACATAATCCTCCAAAATTCTATCCATTTATTTAACATTTTAACTAGGAATTCACTTTCATTCCAGCTTATTCTGTGACATTTCCAGGTTTGTCTGACTAGATTATTTGTAGTTTAAACTGAATTATTGAAAATTAATCATGAAAGATAGTTTCCAAGGACAAATGACTGAAAGATGAATGAATGAGCGCTGTACATACAATGCTATTCTGTTCAATGGGGGGGGGGGAGGCAGGTGATGAGCAGAGAGATGAGGCTTTCTCCTGGCAACCCTTTCAAACAAGCCATACTTGTTCGGTGTTTTACCGATTTCAGGAAATGTAACATTTAATATACTATATGAAGCAGAGTTTGAAATGTAGTCCTTGTTTTTTTTTTTCTCAGCATCACATGGTCTAAAGTTGAATTATATTTGCTGGAAAGACTATCTTGAAGGTTCTACACTTACTATAGAATGATGGACTTCTAATTATTTGGAAATTGTCAGATTGATGGGCAACAACAATTGCTGCTCTAAGATCATTGCTGATGTCCTGCTGTTTCAGAATACAAGATTGTGGTTATGTTCTTTCAACAGAAATAACATTTAAGATACAGTTGTGTCCCTAAAACCACTGAAATGCTGGAGCACAATCGAATGCAAGTCCCCACACTCCTAACCCCTAAATGGCCTGATCTGCACCTACCAAAATATTAAACTTCAGTGAATAACAATATAGGTGGTTCTCTATAGGTATACTGAACGGATATACTTTTAAAGAACCACAATATTGCAAAAAATGTATAGCATCTGATAAAAATGTATTGTTAACACATGTAATATTAGTAATTTTCCTATTACCTACAGAAGCATTTGTCCAGAAAAAAAGGACCGACAGAGAACTGAGACTACTATATTAACTATAGTACTTTTTTTTAGGTTTTTTTCTTTAAAAAAAAAAAATATATGGACAAACGGGGTAAATTTTTTTCATTTCTTTGGCACAGTTATAGTTTAACCCAATGGAATTTAAAATGTTAAAATCATATTTCAAATATTCCACAACCTAATATAAAACTAGTAATGCAATCTTTATTTAAAGTGTAATTTTCAAAGGAAGTACATATGTCTATTGAATACCAAACAGGTTAAACAACTAAGAAACAAAACCATCAAACCATAGCTTATTCAGACAAATACAGGCATGCTTGTTCATTACACCAGTTTAATTATACCTTGAATGGGGAAGGCATTTCTCATTATTTTTAAATGATTAATGCATTCATCATTTTTGCATTCTAAGCAGTTTAACCCTCTTGAGATTTTCTAGAACTCTTTGATTGGAATGACATGAGCATGCACTGCACACAAATATTATTTTAGGTGGTAAGGAAATACAATATTAAACTACCTATTCTGTAATATATGAAAAAAGAACGGGGTAGTCATATGGAAAAATAGGGAGTTATGTGGTATAAACACATTTTGCAAATGCATTTGACTATGCAACAATCACAACTTGCGGGTCTTCAACTTTTATACATTCAATATACAACCTGCAACCTTTTATAAGCACAAGACCACAGGATGAATACCCCTATTCACCCTAATTTCTCATCAATTGGTACTCAACAATTTTGTTAGTTTAAATGAATCCTACTTGTGTATCAACACTACTCAGAACCGATCACTATACCATCTACCATAAATCGTATAAAGTCATATCCCCCTGAGGAAGCCTAATCTGGGCGAAACGCGTCGGGGACTTGTATACAGAAAATACGGTCTTATTATATTATTACCTTTTCTCATTTTTTCTTTGTTGTCTATTGTTCTTGCTAGCAACAATGTGTCTAGTAAAACACCCCATTTCTGTGACTCAGAACAGAAATAGGTGTAACTAACAGAACATGTTATGTTAAACTGCAATAATACTTTTACTTCTGTGTTTCTTGTATAACATAACCAGGCAAGACAATGTACTACATGTTCTAGGTTTGTGAACTATGTATTTTTATGACCTTGTTATATATGAAGTAAATATATAATAATACATTCATAGCTTGAGCCTCAAAACCTCTCTTTGCTTTCTCCTTGCACTCCATGGTTTTTCTGTAATTTGATATACTAAAGAGGGAGGCCCAACTGCACAGACTCCTATTATCTTGGTGAGAACAGGGAACATCCCCATCTCCATCACCCCCTCCTTCCCCCCTTTCTTCCTCTCCCTCCCGGTATTACCGGATATTTGTATTTTTTATACATATATATATATATATATATATATATATAATAATTTCCCTTTAGAACCTTGTGTTCATAGATAAATACCCAACTCCTGGGACTAGGCTTGCGCAACGGGTAAAATAAATATTTATGGTTGGTAGTCTGGTAATTTAAATTTGATTTATTAACCTAAATATAGGTAAATAATTATGAAGGACATTGAACACACTGAAGGACATTTCTTAAAAAGAATCATATTGCATTCATCAAAATTTTTGTTAATGAAGGATGAGTAATAGATAGTTCAGGAGTGGTATAATATATAAAGATATTGCTGCCATCATTGTCTTGAACTAAACCAAAGTCAACATGAAATAAAGACAATGATGGAAGCAATATCTTCATACCTTATACTGATCTATCTATACATGATGATGACTACCCAGTTCTTTTAGCATGTACATCCACTGTTTAGGGAGGTGGTAACCTTTTAATGAACGTAGAATATATCTTTTTGGGAGTTCTAATATTTGAACTCTGTAATAAAAATAAAAATAATGTATTGAAAGATTTCAGTAAAAAGACAGAGAAATACATAACATAATTGATGTGTGCAAACCACATGGTTAAAATTTTCATTATCAGTTTACTAAAATAGAAGATATTCCACATTATTTCAACAAGGCAATACAGTGGTACTGTGTCTTGCCTGGTATCACATTGAGAATTTAAACCACAGGTTTAAATACGTTGTGTGCTTTTATTTACAGAAATACACTTGTTGTGGCAACTGCCAAAAACAAGTCTGCAGTGCAGACTGCTGACAGCCTATGTGTACTAATGATCTACAGCAAGAGAATAGGTAAAACCTGATGTAGAATACACAACACTGACCATACACAGCTTCACTGACCTCTCAGCAAATTTCATGTAAGTATCTGCTTCTACCACACAACAGTGCAATATGAAGTAAAAGCAATAATGTAAGACCCTATGTACAACGCTAGGAAAATTGCATTAGGGTACAGAAACATGATTCCTGTGCTGCTTTACCATTGCCTTAACTATTAATGTAAGTTTTCAGAAGAATGGAATAAAGATATCCTTGTTTTTATAATTTAATAATAAAATAAAAGTGAGAAACAAGTAAAAAAAAATCAAGCGGAGACATTTTTTTTTTTTACTTGTGGCGACATTTGACAGTTGATGTATGTGCACACACCTTATGCAAAAGTATCTTATGGGCACTTGCTGGCGGATCATGTGTGAGCATGTTTCATCTTAGCACATGTGGCTCAGTGGTTAGCACTCTGGCCTTTGTAGCACTATGTCCCAGGTTCAAATCTCAGCCAGGACACTATCCGCATGGAGTTTGCAGGTTCTCTTTGTGGTTTCCTCCCACATTCCAAATTATTTTCTGAACATGCATCCCATGTTTATGGGATGATGGGAAGTCAGATGTCTGATGTTTACTAGACTGATCTTCAATACATTAAAAATAAGTTTGATCTATATATGTCCTTTAAAGGAACATCATTTTTTGTTTAAAGGACAAGAATAAAGATGCACAACTGATGTATTTATTTTTAAACAGGATTTATATAGCGCCAACATATTACGCAGTGCTGTACATTAAATAGGGGTTGCAAATGACAGACGAATACAGACACAGGAGGAGAGGACCCTGCCCCGTAGAGGTTACAATCTAGAAGGTGGGGGATGTATGCAATAGGTTTGATAGGAAGTGGAAATGTGAAAATGTCACCTCTGTTTATATACATTTGCTACTTTACAGACTATATCAATTTATTAGGAATAAATACCCAAATGGGTTAGACTGACCTTGTTTAAATAATTAAAACGAACCTAAACTCAACATTTTCACTGGACAACCCTTTTTTACAAATGGGAGCGCATAACCTCCTGGGATACCTGTCACAAATTTCGGTAGGCTCTGGCTGCTCCTTCTGCACATGCCCAATCTTGGGCATGAGCAGAAGGGGCATTTTCCACCAAGGGGTAGAGATGGCGATCTTACGCATGTGCCAGGATGAAGAGGGATTCTAGTGTTTTTTTGATTTTTTTTTTTTTTCAGATTAGTTTCGCTTTAAGCAATGCTCAGCCCTCAGGAAGAGTGCTGGACTGGCTGTAAAGAGATTTTTTTTTTTTTTATGGAGCATGGAGAGAGGGAAGATGAGCTTCTAATTGCAATGCAGATAAAACAGTAAGAATGCAGTGAATTTGAAATGAAAGCAAAAACTAACTACTTTATTTTTGACATACATAGCTGAGCTCTGCATTTAAATAGGATATGACCTAACCATGGTATATGACTGCTCTCAGCACCATTGTTTTGTGAAATAGAGACATTTTTCTTTTTTTGAACAGGTGGCATGTTTACAATTACCTTTTTCATATAATATAAGCATTTACCTTGCATATTTTGAAACTGCCTTTGGTAATTAGGGGATTTGGTGCATTTAATCCAGTTCTCCTGGCATACATGCCTAATGCAACTGATGCAAAAGCATTCCATAGCTTAAAGTTCATATTTTGCCTAGGTATTATATAAAATTTCTTCAATTTCCTTTTGTTTGGTAGATAGATGTTCTAAGCATATCTGTCTGGGCATCCAAGTTTGCTGGATCACCCGGGTTCACCTATGATCTTCTTTCTTCTCCAGTCTTGGAAAGCCTTAATAAATCAGGCCTAATGTCATGTGACCTCATACTTACACAAACACTCCTATGCTAGCAACCTGGCTGGTCTAAGAATCATGCTAACAAGAGCAAAAGTCATAGCTATATACAGCATGCCTAGGCTGGCAGGGGTCGCATGCCTTTACCCACTTTTTACCGTAACATCTGGAACAAATAACTAAAGAGCATATTTATTTAACAGAAAGAAGACATAAGGTTCACCATCTACTGTATGTTACACTGCATTATGCACAACACATCTCATCTAAAAAATAAAAAATGGCCACAGAGTTTAGGCAGAAGAAGACAAAGAGCTTTGGTTGCTCTATTAGCAGCCATAAGGGACAGACCAAGGGCACTGCACTGCCACTGTCTGCTCCATGGGGAAGCAACAGTCTCTCTGGACAAGTCAGGCAGACTCCATACTAAACTTACAGTTTTGCAGTCAGCACAGCTTATGCTTCCTGCTGATTGGAGAGCTTTGGCGCCATCCCAACAGGAAGCAAGTCAAACTTTGCTTCTACAGGGTGCAAAAATTCATTTTTGCAGCAAATTGGCAAGTGGGTGTGACTATCACACTTTAAATATTTTCAGATTGTCACAGAATAGATTATTTGAGCTACTACATTTTTTGCTTTTGTATGTAAAACTGTACAATTACTATATGTTTGTGTATCTGTACTGATATGCTCTAATAATGTTAGCTTGTGTATGGGGCAAATAAAATGTCAAGATGAAGTTTTTCAGGAAATTCCATTATAGGCTTGTAATTTTGTTAAAAACAGTGCTGTTAAATATATCCCATCTTAGCTTGGTCATTAATCTCCATGAAATTAAAGTGTAACATGTTACCTCTTTGTGACACGACTTAAGCAGGATAAATGGTTGCCTAAAACATTGGGTCTGATATATTGAAGCTCTCCAAGGTTGCATAAAATACACTTTTATCGATGGGTGATCCAACAAACCTGGGTGATCCAACAAACCTGGAATTAATTTCCTAAAAGTAATTTGCTATTTCTTAGCAAATGTTTCAAATCCTGGACCAGATCCATTCCAGGTTTGCTGGATCACACAGGATAACTGATGAAAGTGAATCCTCTCCAGCCTTGGAGAGCTTTAATAAATCAGGCCCATTATTTCAGAAAGCTCATTCGTAATTACATGGTGTCACATACTGGCTACAATGTTTATTGTAATTAATGTGCACCTTCCGCTAAAATAATCGTGTAGACCTGTAATTAAAGTCATTGTTCTAACAATATGGGATTAGACATGCAAATATCTGGTAATTATTTTATAATTAATTTACAACTAGAAATTTACATTTCACAAATATTTTCTAGGCACATGAAAAACTACCTTGCTACAATTATTCCTTTTGTATATGTAATGTACAGTAACATAACAAAATTTTTAATATTATTATTACATAAAATAAAGATTAAATATATAAGTACATGACAAACAAAACTATGTCAAAAACATATATTCAAAATATCTTTTGTGATAACATTAACTGTCATGGAAATTAAAAAGAAATTATTAGGAACCCAGTAGTGAAATTTATATATATATATATATATATATATATATATATATATATATATATATATATATACATACACACATACAGCGGGGAAATAACATGAATTGTACATAAATAAATATATTTCTAATTATTTTATTTATTGACAAGAAACTTAAGCCAAATGCCGGTAACAACCCAAATAATCTGCGCATACAAGAAAACCTAAAGACATAAATCCATAAATTATGTGTAATACTGTGGAATGGCACAGGGAATAAATATTGAAAACACGTATTTATTTATTTAATACTTAGTAAAAAAGCCTTTGTTGGTAATGGCAGCTTCAAGACACCACCTTCATGGAGTAACTAGTCGCATGCATTGCTCAGGTGTGATTTTGGCCCATTCTTCCACAAAACAAGTCTTCACATCCTAAGGATTTTGGGGTCTTTTCTACGAACTGAGTTTTCAATTGGATTTATTTCATCTGATTGTCTGGGCCATTCTAGACATCTAGGAATCATTGTCTTGCTGAAATGTCCAACCTTATTTTGATTTTGAGCATCCTGGTAGATGGCACCAGATACCGGTAAATTTATCCATTGTCTCTTTTTTCTCTTTTTTTTCCATCAATTATATGAAGTCTCCCAGTACCACATGCTGAAAAACAGCCCCAGACCATAATGTTAAAACTCTAAACTTCACTGTTTGCACTGTAGTTTTTTGTTGATGTGCAACACCATTTCTCTTCCAAACATGCTGTGTGCAATTACATCCAAAGTGTTCAATTTTGGTTTCATCTGACCTGACTATATCCCCCCCGGTATTTCTCTGGCTTGTCCAAATTTTGTGCAGCAAACTCTAAAACGAGCTTCAACATTTCATCAGCAGTAGTCTTGCACGGAGAGCGTGCATAGAGGCCATGACGGTTGAGTGCATTATTTATTGTTTTCTTTGAAACAACTGTACCTACTAATTTCAGGTCTTTCTCAATGAGTGATCCTTGGCTCTTGGACAACTCTTCTGATTCTTTTTTGCGCTCTTCTGTCAGAAATCTTGCGAGGAACACCTGCTTGTTGCCGATTTAGGGTGAAATTATATTCTTTCCACCTCTAGATTATGGCCCCAATGGCCATCAGTATGTTTTGCAACAATAAAGCTGTGAATGTCTTGAGGGAGCTCTTTGCTTTTACCCATCATGAGAATCAATTATGACTAAACCAGTTAATATTAATTTGCACTGATAGGGGACATGAGTGCTTTCTAAATACTGACAGATTTTACCAGGTTTCTTGGCTTTCCGTGTTTTTTTGCATCTCCTATTTTTCATGTGTTTATTAATTATTCTCTGTGCCATTCCACTTTATTCCACATAACTTAATGTATGGACATATTTGTTTTGAATTCTTCGAATGCGTGGATTACTTGAATTTTTACTGACATCTGGTGTAAATTTCATGTCAATAGCCTCAATATAAATATATTTACTGAAAAAAACATTGACATGACATGTTCAATATTTATTTCCCCTTGCTGTGCACACACACACACACACACACACACACACATATAAGGTTTTCAGTGTTTACTTCTCCAGTTCTGTGGGCCTGATTTATAAAAGCTCTCCAAGACTGGAGAGGATACACTTTCATCAGTGAAGCTAGATCATCCAGCAAACCAGGAATGACTTTTTTAAAAGTAATTTGCTATTTGTTAGAAAATGTTTCCAATCCTTGACCAGATCCCTTCCAGGATTGCTGGATCACCCAGCTTCACTGATGAAAGTGTATACTCTCCAGTCTTGGAGAGCTTTATTAATCTTATTAAATCAGGCCCTGTGTGCTGAGATAACTTGGTATATACTTTTTTCCAAGTGGATAACGGAGAAAGTAGTGAAACAAGAAGGATACAGGGAACTAACACTTTTAGGACATCAACAATGACTATGCTTGCGTTTTCTCACTAAAGGTTCCTTTTCTATGGGTAAGATCCTAAACTAGCATTCTTCAAAACAAAAAGTTCACTAAACGCAGATTTGGATTACTGCTAACGCTTAGATCCAGGCATTGAAGTGGACATTTAGGACCCTTTCATACCCAGGGAGAAAAAACTAATAGTTTTCCGCGCCTGGACGTATAGAAAATGATGTGCGGCCGGGAGCGAAAAACCGAACTGCAGATAACAGATCTGCATGCTGCTGCAGTCACAGTACAGTCCTTCTGATATCAACTTGTCGCTTTCTCGCATTGTGCCACATTCTGCCCAAACCACATGCACAAAATAGTTTAATGTATGTGAGTGGTTGGGACCATGGTTAAGCCTCTGGCAGAATGTTGCTGTTCACTGCGGGTCTGAAATGGCCTTCGCAAATGGAACATTCCTTCATATTTAACTTCTAAATGCACTGTTTGGGGAGTGTGTCCAGGTTCATTCTCTTTCTAAGAAGGATTTTCATAACCTATAGTGATTAAAGGGGGCCATAAAATGTATCTGTAGTATCATCAACATTTTCCATGTAAACATTTGTAGGTTTTAGTGAATTGCAAAGTATTTTACTGTGCACAGAAATGTAGGTTAGCTTCCTCCATTTAAGGCACAATTATTTACCCAGCTATGCAAAAAACAAAAAAAGGAAGAAGTCCAGAAGTCTACTTAATATAGCTAAATCGGTCAAATTCATGCAAGTGAGTATACATTTTATCGAAAAAGAAGAAAAAGAGACTGCATGTACAACAATTCTTCACAGCAGTTTCTACAAATCAGCTCCTGTTTAGTGCCAAATGAGTTCAATTTAACATGAAGAAAATTGAACACAATACTAATAAATTGACATGCATATGGTAGAAGAGAAAAAAAACTCTGTGATGTCGTACACATACAATATATGCATTCCTGTGTCAAGATTAGCATTCAATAGAATTGTCTTCAGGTTTTTCCAAGTGAATCACCATTTTAGGAAAACCTTTGCTTGGCTTGTGCACATATTTCTCTTATCTTATGGAAAGGCTCATGGGAATAGGTACTCCAAAAGCCAAGAGTGACCTCACAGTTAAACCACCCACACACATGCTTACATTTGTTATCCGTCACACATGTTTCTACTTCTGAGTTACATAAGAAGCAATTTCTCGAGAAAGGAAAGTTACACATATATTCACTGGCATACAATCCCCTGCATTGTGTGACTTCCAGATGCTCTGAGGATATGCCTAACAGAAGCTGCAAATCTGTACTTGATCAGGATTTGAAAAGTCCCTGGCACAGGCTCTGTTCAGTGTTCTGTTTTGAACTAAAGTTTCCAGTTGAATAACAACACAATGCTCATTTATTTACCCACAAGAGGTGTGATGGTGGTTTTACTTTGTATTGCTTAAGGATCAAGCAACACGTGACTATGAGACCTCTGTGAGGAAATAGGAATGAAGAGAATATTAAAATATGTCATAAGATGATATTGTGGGCACATCTTACTCCCCTGTGTGAACGGAATGTTCTTGTTTGGTTTCCTCTGAGGCTGTCATTTTCAGCCTTACTATCTATGTAACTTTTTGAAAAAGGCAGCCTGCAACAACTTGGCATGGGGGATTTATGTGGAGCTCTTTATCATTTCATTTCTGACCTGCATTTGTTAGTCTGACCTTATGTATATTGAATATTCACATGCTAATAAATGCCGACTGTACCAAACATACTGACTATATGAATAAGGTAAGGAGAGTATCCATGAAGCCGTGTGTATCACTTAAACTGACTGCTGCCCAAAAAAAAAAAAAACAGTGAGTGTAAAAACTGTTGCTAGAAGAGATGTCATATAAAAATGGGGATAACTAAAAAAAAAAAAAAAAAAACTTGGAACAGTCTTAAACCACAGGTTTTTTTAGATGGGATAGGTATGGAGCATTTAGAGCTCAACCCCAGGCAAAAGGTTCTGTTGGGTTTTGGATGAATGATGAATACCTTGGTTAAGCTTTTTTTTAAATTTTACAATCTCTCTGTATGTGTAAAATCCTGCAATAAAGGTGATAGAGGGGAAAAAAAACACTTATTTCAGTATAGAATGAAAGAGGAAAAAAACACCACTTAACACACTGAATAATAGTGAGCAGTTATATACAGTACATTGTGTTTAAAAGAGTGCATAGGTGTGAATGTGTACTATTTGCAGTAGTTGCTTGGTTTAAAAAAACTCTGAAAAATAGCCAAATATACAGTTGAAATACATCTTACTCACTTGGCAGACTTGCTGCTTACCCGAACTTGTGGTAGATTGTTCTCACTAGAGCCCCAAGAGGCATTTTGTATGGCCAGTTTTTCAACAAACACTAGTTAGACCCAAGAGTTAGTAAAATTGTCACGCTAATCAGACAGGCTGCTTACCACTCTTGGGCCATAAATGTTTTTTTAAATAAATTATTTCATTAGAAAAAGTTGATGATGCTAATTGTGTGTGGATCAGGTGAGGGATGCTTTATGTATATAAGTTTGCTCAAATATTACGAACACTGCTCTGGTATTGTGCTTCTTTGCACAATGCTAGATTTAATAATTATTCACTGTGTATTCACTGGGTTCTTCAAGATCATCCGTATAAACTTACATTCAGATACCACTTAGACTCATCTTTTTGTTGAATACATTTCAGCATTTTGCAAAAAATCAGGGGTGTCAAACTCGGCCCCCAACGTCCTTTTTTTGGCCCCCATAGGAATCCTAAATATGAACTGCAGCTGGCCCGCCGCATTGAAATAGTGCTGCTACTACAATTCCCGGCATTACTCACGTCTATAGACCAGCGGGCTCTCTGTCTATGCGTTGCCCCGCATTGGACTGTTTTTATAAACGTTAAGTAATGCCGGAAATATTGGTAGTGGCGCTTTTACAAAGAAGAAGGAGTTCCAGCCCCGCATTGGCCAGGTTTGGCATTTCCAGCACTCCCCCTCAGCCATTTTCCTTGCTACTCTAAGACATGGACTTGAATGTGTGGATTTTCATAAAAGAAATTTGTTAATATTATTGTTAGCCTGTGCAAAAAGGTTACCATTTAAATTTAACTCAGAAGGCTACAAATAGAGAAAGAGGCGTAACATTTTTCTCTATTTTAGGCTTGTTCCAGATTGAATGTGAAGCAAAACCTTTTTGTTTCTATATGAAAAGGTTTTACATCTAATGAGAAAGAAAAACGTCCTCAATTTTTTCAATAAATTTCAAGGTTGGCCCTCGACTTTGTCTAAGTTTTTATTTTAGCCCTGTGTATTTGAGTTTTACACCCCTGCAATAAATGTTATAACATTCTAATACCACCTCAAACAAAGAAACATAATATTGATAATGGTCAGTGAATTTGTTTGAAGACTGCTTAACTCAGGATAAGGCTAGCAATGAGGTTTTGGAGTGTTTACCTCTTCCTCATGAAAGTGAACTGCTGCTTGGGGAAGGGGCTACAAGCAGCAGCTGCTTAGAGAATGAATGGGGGCAGCAGTGATTGGTACTGCACTCCCACCTTCCTTCACGTACCGCTATAAGATAAATGCTTTTCTTTGTTGGCCATTAGGACATTCCCAATCTAACCTGTAAAGTCTGTGTGTGATAAGAAAACTTGATCAAGGTTTTTTTTTCTTTTTTTGTCAATGCAAGTGTTGCACCCAGGGTTTAGAATGATGGTCAAGCAACTAGCATTTTCATAATCAGAAGTTTGCAATTGTTTAGCATGTTTATTAAAAATCACTAGGTCTGTATATTTTCTTTGTTTTGATTGAGATAGCAAAGTAACATGCAAATCAGTAATGTATGTTCTACTCATGAAACCAGAAAAAAACAAGATAAAAACAAATGAAAACCAATAGGATCTTACTAACTAAACCCAGGTACACTTTACACTACAATACCTTTACTTTTGGCTGCCTCACTGTAAATACTACAGTGAAATGACACACTGTGGAAATCAATATTTTGATGACTAAGGCTCCAGCAGATTGAGGTACTACATTTTAGAGACATATTTACATTCTGCCATACATAATTACTAGGCATACTCTACCCTAAAAAAAAAAGTAATACTTATGAACACATGACCATTTATTGAAATGAATATTATTGAATAGTAGACATTAATTTAAGTTTTACAGGACTTTAAAATATTTGCAAGCTTTAGCCTAACAAAAGGATGCTATTCAAGCCTTCCTGAATAAATAGAAACATACAATATAAAACAATGTGTAAAAAAAAAGGCAGATCTATATGCTAAACATTTTATACATTTTTTTAATTTTGCAGATGTTGCCAGAAACAAACAATAAAGTCCACTCCCAGGGGTTAATTTGTCTTTAGGTTTCACCTTTGCATTAGATCAGTTGGCTGCTAGCCTCTATAGTATACCATGATCTGTAGATCTTCATCATAATGTTAGTGTGAAGTGTTAGTTAAGTGACTGTAATAACATATTTAGCCACTGCACACTGTCATTGCTTCATCATGCCCCAAAAGCCAGATATTTCACATGCACGACCAACTGGGAAAAATGATTCCCTACAGACCCTTGCTCTGGTGGTAAATAACCATTTTTAGGTCATCTTAATGTCTGCTGTAAGTGCCTTCATACCACTGAGATTCGCCCATAATAGTATAAGGCCCAAGAGTGATAAACATGTATTGCTGGATTATTGAGGCTTTAAGACGTTTAAGGCGGTAAGTCTAAAATAATCTTCTGTAGCCACCCACTTGTATCTCTAATTTATAGTTATGGGTGAAGTTTAAACTTAGTAGAGAGTTTTAATTTTATACTTCTATTTTAATTGTTAGATACTACTTTCACTCAATGACAGATCAGACAATGCATATGCAACAGTCTTTACAGTAGAGTTGTTTATACTAAAGAATATTAGCCACCATGAAAACTAATTATCACAAATAGCTTTAGCAGGGAGATTATCCAATTACACATAGTTCTGCAAATAGGTCAGTAAAATGGTAGATAGGATATCACTCAGCAATGCAGCTACCTAAACCATGTACTATGAAATAACATATATACCTGGGTCAAAGGCTGTTTACATTACCCTCCACTGTCTGGCGTCAGTTAATTATGGGCTAATTATGCCCTGGATTGGGTGTACATGAGCCAAACCTTGCATAATATAAAGCACCTAGACATTAATCAGAAAAAAGTATCAGTAAAACAGGAAGCATGTTAAGGTTATTATGTAGTTGTTACAATATTCTAGACAGTGTAACAATACAAGTTATAATGAGGATGGAGTAAATGCATCAAAAAACTCTGTAATCAAGCCAGTACTTAGCACAGTAAAGCCTTTCCAGAATAGAAGGTATTCACGTCTCATTCTATCACTGAGCTCAAAATCCAAGAATTATTTCTCATTTCAATATAGATCATATTCATAAATACATGCTTTTCATTGATGGTGGGGTGTAGCCATGTCATGCTTTTGCACCCCATCAGTGAAAAGCACAATCTTGAAATTTGGCATAATACTTTTTTTATGACCTCCTGAGGAACTCACAATCACAATGTTTATGAATGCTGTTTCATGGCTATATGTAAAGATTATAAAAAATATAATCTAGAATACACACATAAACGAACTGTAAACTCATCTAAAGGTTCTTCAACTTAATATGTTTTTAAAAATGATTTATTCTACTTACAGAATAGCAGTACAGTACTGGAATAATGACCAGTAATAATTAACTGGATGTTTATCATTCTCTGTCATATTAAATGCCTAGATGTAACAAGGATACATTAAAATCATAATAACCAAGCAAAAATTACCACAATATAACTACAATATGCAGTGACCTGCACAATTGCCATGGGGTACTGAACTTTCTATGGCATCATAAATTTGCTTTGCGTCATCTCACTGTATAGAATATATTTCAATTTATTACATACAATTGTTCAAAAAATCTTTAACAGCAGATTTTTTTTTCTCCCCTTGTTTAAGGAATCAATGGTGTATTAGAGAAAACAGGTTGGGAAACCACAAGAATGCAAAACTGTCTGTGTTGCAGAGACTACAGGCGGTCTCTTGCAGTCCAAACTGTGTCTAATTTCTACTTGCTCCTTGTCTGTTCCGAATTCCTGAGGCATGACAAATGCAGACAGCTCATGAACTAATTCACGGCTACAACAAGCCTAGGCCCTTCACATAGCGTTCCATCAGACAAGGATTGAAGAAGTGGTTTTTGCAATACGTACACATTTTGGATTACAATGGTTTATGGCCATTACCATGTGCACACAGATTATGACAAAATACCAAAGAAGCACAAAGGATCAATTTACCAAGATGCAAACATTATTTCCATTACATATGTTTTTTTTTTAACCCCATGGTAAGTTTCTTCTGGAAATGTTAAATTATTAACATAAGCAATGCATAGATGTTTACATATTTTGTAAAGAATATTACTAAGTGTTTCAATGACCACCAAGATTTATTTAGTTTTAGCATAGGGTTAAACCAATAAGAATATGATTTTCTTTCTTTGACTTCTCTTTAGTTTCTGTGGTAGTGACAGAACAGGAAGTAAAAGGGAATCTCCCCTTTTAGGCAGCTATCACTAGAACAGGTGTCTTCATTAAAATATTCCCCTCACTTTCTATACTGGTTCTCAATCACTTTTATTCCTTCTGGGAATGGATATCTCCTACCATTAGGACACAATAAAAATCTTATAATAAAAAAAAAAATACTTTTGGGTACATATAACTTCTTCCAATGTCCTAAATTCTAAACCTCAAAAGGTACTTTTTCCTGGTCTAACAGAGATAATCCTTGTCAATTAACTAACCCTCAATGCTCATTGATAAGTGTTTTCTGGAAAGGTGCTTGCCTATTTATATAAAGCAGTATATAGTATGAAATTTAAATACTCTGAAAAATACCACGATCGTCAACGTAGTTTAACAATAAGATTTTAAATAAGCGATGTCTAAACCGCCTAAAGAAAAGTTAAGTCACTAAAGCTATTTAACAGGAGGTAACATTTTTCATGCAAGGTCTCTTTTGCCCAATTTTTTTTCTCCAGGTTCTGGTGACTTTTTTTTTCTTTGCACACTGCATGGCGCATGTGTTATCACACATTGAAAAGATGCCAGTTATGGTACTTACTAGCTGTCGAGTCATTATGAATACATTCATGACATATCATGATGTTTTTAGCACTGTTGTCTGCTTTATTACACTGCAAAGCCCCGGTGTTGTGGTGACATCCTGCATCCACAGTATATCGTCATGCCATTGAGACTGGCTGTCATTTAACCCAGAAGGAGATGGACGGTAGGTGGTGGAACAGAATTACTTTAAAGGACAGGGCATTAGCTGAGGTAAGTATTTTAACATTTAAGCAGCATTAAAAAAATGGATTGTAGAGTTTGTAACAAACATTCTGACAACTATATACTTAACAATTTCATTGCTATTAAATACACCCAACTGAGACCAGGTCGTACTCCATCAATTATCAGATCAGAATGTTGGTGAATTTAAGTAGTGCTCAATAAATCCGTTTAAAATTCTACACAAATTGTTAAGTATCCTAAGCAGCACATCTTATAGTTCTCTACAAGCAAAATAAAGCATGTCATGAATCAACCAAAACCTTTACTTTACTCATATTCAATGTCATTTACAAACTGACCCTTCTAAATATTTGTAGTTTTAAAAGGTTTGTTTAAATCAAGCAGGTCTTAGGGTACAGATCATTTATATGCTGTATACCTAAAAGGTACTTATTTTAGTAAAATGCATGCTCAACACACAGGCCTGCATGTTATAAATGTATTACTAAATGTAAATGAAGTGAGGGAGAAAGGTTGGCATCAAGAGCAGCATATATAGTTACATCCACACAAGTTAGTATTTACATTAAACCTAGGTAAAAATAACTTTAAAAAGGTACATGTTTACTAATACACTTTTCTCCACAATACTTGACTTAAAATTCAATAAGAGTTTGCGTCACACAGTTCAAGTGTAGGCTGGAATGGGAACATATTTATAAAAAGTGCTGGATGCTAAAAATCTTCTCTGACATTGGGAGCAGGCAAGAGGTGACATAATGAATGTAAAGTTAAATCTGTAACAGCAATCAATATTTTTGACGGCAAGTTCATTTTATAAGCAGTTGCAATCATAAAGTTCTTAATACTTGGGAACTCTAACAAAAGGTCAGATCTATCATGAAGATTAAAGGTTACCACATATTATTCCATGCTCACTGTAATGAAAAATGGCTGCTTTTCAATGTTACAATAAGGCTTTTGGGGTTTTAAAATGGAGACAGGCTTTAGACTTTAAGCAGAATGACTGCATAATCAATATTTTGTGGAATCAAATCAGATTGTATTCGTAAAAGCCGTGCGCTTATGTGAAACTTTAAACTTTCTCAGTTTTATTAGTTATCTTTGAAAAAGCAGAGAAAAAGCAAAAAGAGCATTACAGCAAACATTTAAAAATGAATTTGGTCATAGAATTTAAAAAAAAGGCCATCTATTGGTATCTTGAGAGATAATTCCAGTGGTAACTTTCTCCCAAGTAAAACAACAGTTGCTCCAACAACCAGGTCTGAGATTGTTAGCTTCCCTTCCTATTTTTAGGACTTAGTGCGCACACCCTGGTTCAAACTTTGGAAAGCACTGTGAGAAATTGTGGTCAAGTTTAATTATAAAATGTGGAAATTATATTTGATTCCTGTATGAGGTATAACAGGATTTTTAGGTGCTTGTTCCAAACAATCAGAAATATGATTAACATTTAAAAGGTTTAAGTTAATATATGTCACTTTAGAAACATATCACAAAACTTGCATTGATGCATTTATCATCTTACACACATATACTATTCATAATAATCAATTTATACTGTTGAGTCCTTGATGCGTTTCATTCACAGGCTTCCTCAGAAGGACACAGTGTTTCAAGCACATCAAGCTGTATATGTATGCTTTTTTTGTGAAATCCAATTTCTCAACTTCATATGTTCGCCATAAAGAATTAATAAAAAACCTTGTATTCAAAAAGTGTATATAGCAGATATCAAATAAAAATAACACAAATAACCTGATTGATGCAGCTGTAGGTGATGTGACCCCCTAATGCCAGTTAGCAACACCTTTTCACTCCCACCACATGTAAGAATAGTAAAAACAAAAATCCACCTGTAACTCTTTTATCCAGGTATAAATAAGCATTGGATTACAGCACTGAGCATCCTAGTGGTTTTTTGATGCAATCCCTACCCGTACAGTAACTCTCATGTGTAACTATCTATTTTGAAGTGAAAATTAGATTTGAATAAGGAGCAGTTACAAAACTCAATATAACAGTGGAAATCAATTTGATGAATAAAGTGGACGCATATTGGCAGAATATGTAAACTCATTTGGCTCTAAAAATTACTGCTTGTCTGGTTTGCGTTTTGATCCTCGGTCTTTAATATTGTCTGAATCACTGACCCCGAATGATTATACAGATCTGGTGTTCAGCTACCGGGCACAACTTACCACAGTATTCTGCATGTTTGCTTCAGGTGTGTGACTGAAACCTCTAAAGCCAAAATCCTTAAAAAAAGCTTTAAATGCAGACATTTATAATTCTTTAGAACGAGTACAGCAATAGCAGGTTATTTAACCACTCATTATAGGTTCACTTTATGACTGATTACTCTGTAGTTATATTATGCATTTCTTTGTTACCAAACCTAAACAAAAAAAACAAAACATTGTTCTTACAAGGATGGACATTTAATATGTATATTAGCATGGGATGACAAGGCCACTGCATAATGAAATCAAGTGGCTTTCGGAAATGATTATGACAATACAGCAAAACACACATATATATATATAATATGATTATGTGAACAGGTGCTTAGTGAGTAATACCTCAAACAGAGGATATCACTGTGACATTCTGCATTTTGGAACTGTCATGCTTTCATGCTACAGGAAAAGTAACTGACTGATAGTCACTGTCTACCTTAACCGATAGATACTGCAGCATTTTCATTTTCTGACTGGTGTCTCGGTGCAGATTGAGGTATATATATGTGTAGTTTGATGATTGTTTGTTTCACTTACAATACAAGTGAAGGCTCTATTATTGCAGGGTGATTTAAGTGCTACCTAGTTTCTTCCTATGTGGTATTTAAAAGAATAAGGCCTACTTTTGACTGAAATACAAGATGTGCCTGCTTACAGTGAGTAACTTCTTAGTTTCCTCAGTGGATGCAGATTTAAATCAATTTAGGACACCAATTATGCAAAGCCACTAATTAGAACCAAGTTGCCTTGGAAGGTAAAATGTAAAAAAAAATGCTTTTTCAATTTTTTTTTTTTAAACTCTGGGTGTATTAACCTCTCCCAACTCCCTATTGCCAAAGCAGTTATCTTACCTGGCTTTGTCCCAAGATAACATAATCTGTGTAAGAAACTGTATAAATAAACTGTAAGAAAGTAATTTCCCCAATATCAGTGTGTAATATTGTTGGTAGCAGCCATATTGCATGGTGAGTAAAAACTGTACACACAAAAAATAAAACATTTTGTTCTCTATATCAGTGGTCGCCAACCTTTTCGGTCCTGCGGACCACTAAAACTACCGTCTCCTGACTGCGCATGACCGGGGAGCCAGGTGTCACTCAAAGGGGGAGAAACCTCCCCCATAGGGATGTCATTATGACATAACCCCACCCACTCCCCCATCACAGATCTTAATCTACGATGGGAGAGTGGGCGGGTTGAGTCCAGGGACACAGCCTGCCCACTTTCCTGTGCCTGGGAATTGTACAGGGAATATGGCTACGGCTCTGGCCGGGGCATCCCCCCAGCGGGGTCCTTCTCCTGACCCTGCTCGAGGTGCACCAACCAGAGCCAAGGACTCCCTAAATTTTCTCGCGGACCACCGGTTGGCGACCGCTGCTCTATATCATTTTGTTTGTCACTTGTAGTCTTCCTGGCTTGAGGCTTAAGTGCTGGAAAACACCTTCATCACCAAGAATTAAAAAAAGTGTGTAAAAGCAAGTCAAAATTCAAAGCCATTCCCCCATCGACATGAAGGACATCATTTTGCCAGAATCAGTTCCAGAAGACACACCAGTGAACCAACATTATTACAAGGAAATTCTGACAAAGTTGAGGGACAGAGTCAGGAAAAGAAGGCCAGACATATGGGAAAATAGTTTCATTCTTCATCAGGACAATGCTACTTCTCACACAGCACTTTCTGTGAAATTTTTTTTGACCAACAAACACATTACCACACTGGAACATCCTCCATATTCACAAGATTTGGCACCTTGTGACTTCTTTTTCCTAAATTGGTGCTAAAAAAGTACACAAAAGTCAATAGATGCAGGAAAGAAAAAAACATCAGATATCTGAATATCAAATATCAAATGGATATCAAAACATTTGTTTTGTTTACCTAATAGGGTAAACAGATCCATAAATAATTTCAATTTGTTGTGCAGTAAATGGTTTTGAATAGAATAATTTTAATAACTTCTAAATGTTATATTTTACACACGAGAAGGGCCCCAAATTAATGACAAAATGGCACATTTCAAGAATGAGCAGAAGGTGCTGCCTCTTTAAGTATCTTAGAGACAAAATCAAATTTCCAATGCTTTTATTACCATCCACTTGTAATTGGTAATTGTGTGGTAGATTGGACACACTGAACACAAACAATGGACCACCCTGGAAAGCTCTTTTTCAGAACCAATTCTGTCGTGCCCCCCGTGGGTTGTACAATCTTACTCTAAGCACATGTCAAAACATCCCATGATTGGCCTTTTGCCTACCTCCCTAGACTGTACTTGTCCACCCACCATTTTCTCATGCCACTGGTCATAGGCCACCCAGCTTTTGCACCTAGTTTCTCAGACGCAACCTTGACGCAACAATGGTTTGTGACAATTTCAGGGTACTGCACTTCCGCAATGCAGATACCAGACCTCTCGCTAGCCTCTTGAGCTTCTGGCAATCACTAGAGCTAAGGAATTTATACTCTGGCTTGCCTCCACTGTCATCATTCCATGGCTCTTGAACTTGAGATTGTGCAACAATTGTGCCAATCTGGGATACCTCTAAGAGGCGCATTATCTCAACTCTATGCTATACATATTATTACCGCTGATATCACAAAACCACTTTTCATAAGTCAATGGGAGAAGGAAGCTACATCTTTATAGCTAACCAGGTAGACCAAGCTATACTTTTTCACATAGAGCTTTGACTGCTCTATAATTTCCTCTCCAGATGGCATAGAACACTGGAGATTTTACACTTAATCAGGTGCTGTACATGCTAAACAGGAGACGGAAATTTAATTAATATTTTTTGGACCTGCCCTAAATTGGGGAAATTTTGTAGTCAGGTTTGCAAATAGATCCACCAGCTAACTGGGCCCCATTACCAATGACCTAGGGAATCTTTTTCCACTTCTTTCTTTTGAATACCCCTTCTTACCAAAAAAAATTGAATCTGTATATTCTGTATATTTTCATTGCATTTTTTAACAGTGGAAAACTGTGGAATATTTGATATGTTTTTATACTGTTAACAATTGTTTATACTTTTATTCTTATTTTTGTACTACATTTTTATTCTAATTTGGTTCAAATAAGTAATGAATTATATAAAAAAATCAATTGATAATAGCATAATAGATAAAAAAAAATTCAAGTCAAATTAAATCTCCAGTTAGACTGTAAAGTTTCAAGTATTTAAAAATTCTTAACAAGCTTGTCTAGAGTTAACCTGAAAGGGAAAGGCAACAGGTTCTCCAAATAGAAATTTTAGTAGAGAAGTACTTGAACCAAGGACTCAATCTGTTCTCAGATGTACAGCTGTGGACAAAATTATTGGTATTGCCCCCCAACCCCAACAAAATTGAGTCACCCACAATTTTCCCTGAAATAAATTCCCACAAACTGATGATGGTAATTGGCATCAGCATTGTTTATTCCATACTTGACAAATTTCAGACATAGCTTTACAGTTTTTAACTTTTGTCAAACAGGTAATTTGGTACTTCTGAACAAACTGCTCCCTATGTGTAAGGTTTGAAGGATTTTTAGCTGTGTGCTTTCAGTCATCTTTATCTCTAATTATCTTGGTAGGGGATTCATGACCTGTAACAGACACAGCTCTCTGACTGGACAGCACATTTCCTGACAGAAAATCTTGATATCCTTGAAATGGTTTCTGTTCAGTCATATCAGCCCCCTCCATTTTTTACAGTAAGTATGGTGTTTTTTTTTTTTTTATTCCGTAAAAAGTTTTTTTTTAATCAATAGGGTTATGGACCTTGACCTTGGAGTTCAGCCTATATCCCCTAAGTTATACCAAGTATGGGTTCATAAAATTCAAATATGTGTCTATACTTACTAAAAAACCCATTAACTTTGATATGTGTTTATATTATATGAATGAACCAAAAAAAAAATAAATAAATAAATAAATAAAATAAAAAAAAGACATCAAAAGAATTTACACATTCCACCCAGAATTTCTCAAGCTTTTAAACATTGGGGAATCCTTGAAATAACTTTCAGGTCCTGCAGAACCCCATGACAGTATTAAGAATATTTTTAGTACAGTAGCATCAATGTGAAGAATGCCTCTTAAGTTGCTGATCAGTGGGAAGAATGTCATTCTTACAGGTAGCCAAAAAGATCAAAAGCTTCAGTTGTAACTGATCTGAAAAGCACAAATTATTCATTGCTGTGGGAAGCTTCCAGCAACCTTTTCAGGACTCTGGTTGAGAAACCCGGTTCCAGCCCCTCTGTGCTACATAATAAAGTTCCCTCTATGGGCTTCCATACAGTGCAGCATTCACACTCTTGTGCTGCTGTGGTCACAATTGTGCACTGAAAATGTTGGAGAAGAGGTCAGATGCAGAGCACAGGACTCGGGGAGCTTTTAAGGAGGTATTGTTAGTCAGGGCCATCGCAGGAAGGATGCAGATATGCTAGCCCCCACGACAAGAAAGTAACAATCACTACCAAAATTAAAGAAAATAGTTTTTTTTTGTTAAAATTACTTTTAACAAATAAGGGCTAGAAAAGAATTGAAAGATGCAATTTTACTAAATGTGATTATTATAGTAAAGCTTACCAATAATGTCTGCAAGATTTATCACCAGAATCAGAATCCAACTGCTTGCAAACTACTAGCCATTTGTGTTTTTACAGATTTCTTGTAAAGGAATACTCAGCATGACTTCCATTTTCTGTAATAAACACTGGCCTTTCAGCTGTCATTTGCATGAAGATGGGATATGAGAAGAAATAAATCCATATAAAAGAAAGAAAAAGGCAAAGTACTTCAGTTTAATGTTTTATGTGTGAAATGCTATGGAAAAAAGTAATTGATTTTTCCCCCATATTTTGTATTTTCTATTTATTTAGCAATAGTATTTCCAGCTACAAAAGAATCTCAACTAATGTTGAAACCTGTCTGTGTTTAAGATACATTTGCACTTCAAAATAACAGGTTCTATTATATTTTGCAAACACCTGCCAAAATGCCAGCACTGTGCTAACTGCTGTACTGGTTCTTTTTACCTTCTTCTTTTCAGCTTTCTCTGCTGTAATTTTAGCTAATGATTTTTGAACAGTAAAAGGAAAATGTGGAAATATATAGAGTATGTGCCTAAATTACATTTTATGCCCTCAGTCAATGTCTGTATGCTGAAAAGACCAGTCAAGTGATTTCAACTGTTCTAAAGTATGCCTAAAATTAAAACTATTTTATTTTTCTAAAAGTACAGGTAAGTGTTAAAATCACCAACAGATTTGATAGTGGAAAAGATTACAATCATAGATTTAGGCACTCAAAGACACTTATTTTCAACCACCAGGCGATTTTGGTAGTGTTCACTAGCAGTTTTTTGACAGAGTATATATGTTTGTTGCATTACTCTCTATTCATCATGGGATAACTGCTCTCCTGCAGTTATACTCCAAACCACTGGGAAACTTATTGAAATCACTTGCAAAAGCATTTTTAAAAAGAGAATATTTAAGTCAATGGAAAGGATTTTGCAGCACACCGTCTTTAAATGCTGCCTTAAGCTTCGGAAAAAAACGTGACTTTCTGTACAAAAAGTTATTTTAACCAGTCCAAATTGTTTCAATGATAACCAGGACTGGTTGAGGAATAGTTTACAGCTGTTAATATAAGTTAACCTGTCTGAACTTTCTCACAGCACCAGAACATAAGGAGAAAATCTTCCAATGGTGATGCATGTTATATTGCCTAAGAGAATATTTCCCCTTATTTTAGAGTGAAACTGGCAAGGGCTTTACCTATTAGCAATTCTATCCTAAACTTAAAAAAAAATTGGCTTTAAATGTAGTGTAGTCAGCAATGGCAGTGTAAATGTATTGACAGGTTTGTTTGAAATATATTTGCTATGAACAATTAGCTAAATTTTAGCAAATCAGAATTTCCAAAATTGAACTAATGCTAAATTATTAAGGAACAATGCAAATGAAATGCCAATTCAACCCTAGGCTTATTTATCCTAAATCTGTACATTATCACATAAATTGATGCTTACACACAAGAGTAATGCAAAAAACATAAGGATATGCTATGCAAGAGTAACAGTTCAGCTGATTTATGAAAAATAGGCTTTCAAAAACTGGCAAATAATGCGCAGGTTTGAAAACAAGACATGTTTTATTGAACTAATCCTAATGTGTGGACATGTCATTACATTTTATACCAAGTTCCAACGCTTGAATACCTGGAAACTGGTAAAGTCTCACTAAACAAACGTGCAAGAACATATTCTTGGTTAGTGGACCCCTGCAATGCCACCACTATTCAAGCGAGCTATAACAAGGTATAGCCACTGAAGCTGGGGGTGAGCAGTGGAGATTTTCATTATAGGGATTGAAAACGGTTTGTGGTTTAACCTTTAATGGTTTTCCAGCAGGCTTCTCAGACATGATAAATCAAAGCTGCATGAACCTGCTGTGAGCACAAATAACCACCTGTACTGTTTATGAAACAACAAATACACAAGGAAAAAAGTTCACAAGGTGTGCAAAGTAAAAGGTAAACTTTACAAATATCACCTTTCTTGTATTTCATTCCAGCAAACAAAACATTACTGTGAATCTGAGACGAAGGCCTCAGGCAAAATTGAAGACATCAACACAAATCCTTTAACATATGTCGTTTGTGGTGTTTAACATCTCTAGAAATGAAGCGTGGCGGCAGCCTGAGCCTCACACAATACACTGGAAACAAATCTGAGAATGGACACATCAGCAAAGCTCATCCACAGCTGTGGCAACAACAGTGGAATGCTAAAAGCAATTCTATTTTATTATGATGCTGCAAGTCTTTCTTGCTCTATATCATCTATTTATTTTTCCCTTCGGCATAAGCTCCTAGTACTAAGTCTCCTCATTAAAAAAGTCTATAAAATAAAGTTACATAGGAAATTACAAGGAAATTTATGCAGAGACTTTACCTAAAATTGCTGTCAGAAAGAAATATGAAAGTATAAAATATATACTTTATAATAAGTATAAGTAAACTTGGGCTGACCTTGGCAAGATATGTAATTGTATAGCATTTGTTTAAAGCCTCTTTGCATATTTTGCACGGTGCAGAGAACTATCATAAAATGTACCTATTTCTTAATTTCTCTGAAAAGCCCCTAATACTGGGTATGCCGGTATACTTTTAATAAAGATATAAATGGGTGAGCACACAATGCTCTACCGCACACCCACTCCTAGGTCAAACACTTGTTTTCATGGATCACAGAGCTAAAATAGTATAGGGGAGGGGGGGATTGTGGAAAAAAAACTCCAATTCGAATCCAAATTCAATCATGATGTTCATTTTTACAATTTTATGTACAAACCACCCTACATATTGAAGGTAACTATTTCTATCAACCTACCCGCAATATTTTAAATCCTATTTAACCAACTCAAATAATGACCACATTTATGATTTCACCACCACCAACAACTTTATTTACTTCCATTTCATTCAGTGCTACCATAGCCATCAATTTTCTTAATTAGCATGCAACAAAAAATATCTACTACTGCTTTATAACCTACCTTCTATTATCCCAAAAATACCAACATGTACATTATATCCTAAAATTACTTTGAATATGCAATTAACTATTCGTTATATTGAGTCTGATTTATTACCCCCCTAGCAGTCTCAATTTGTCCAAATTTCCACGCAAAAGGCATTGAAATTTATTTTACATTGTAAGCTAAAATTCTTAGGCATAACTCCCCAAAATATGTCCAATAGTTAATAAGTTTAGTTAATTTAATAATAAACTTTAAAAAAAAAAATCTGGTAAATAACAAATATAGTTAAAAATGTAATATAACTGTACAGTAGCATATATAATTATATATATAATATATGAAGATTTCTTTGTATGGGACTCAATACAGCTATTTTGTATTGAATCCAATACAAACTGATTTGAATTTCCTGCCGCTCCACCCGCACGAACCGGTGCTCGCACCGACGTCACGGGAAACCCCGTAGATCTCGCCTCTTCACTTTGCCCCTGGAGATCGGAGGGAGAAGACATGTCCCCAGGACCTGCGGGGACCAGAAGGACATTGGGGAATGACAATGGAGCAAGGTAAGTGGGGGTTTTCTTAGCTTAAAGTGACCCCAAGTGTGACTTGGGATTACCGCTTTTTGCAAGTAAAATCCACCCCGAGTCACACTCGGGATTACCACTAGGGGGGTTAAACCTCTCCAAGGCTAGAGAAGATACAATATTTCTACATTTTTCTCACAATTTAATTTGGCTTTTACTTAAAACTTTTCTCCTAGCTTTCTCCTATTATTTTTTAATTTTTTAAAGGACTAGAAAGAATGAACACATAACAACCTCACATAAAAAATGCACAATGTCGCAACCAAACTCTACAAATTAGGCAAACAGAAGCTAAGAATATAAAGTTGTGCAAAACAACATGACCTTCACTATAACAATCAATTTAGTTTATTTTAATTCTGTACTAGTAACACTTTATAGGAATTATCACAGGGAACCATGAGCTAAAGATTTTAGTAATTGTGCATTAAGTTTTATTGTAACATTGTTATTGACATAATTGGGACAGCAGTATTTCTATGGTTACATAGTTAGTCAGTACAAAAGCTTAGTCTACACGGACGTTTTCCCCAGGGTTTAACCTGAGACTTTAAAAGCCCATGTTTGAAATTCCCATGCATTCCCATGTTAATCTACACCAGCATGTATCCTTGAGGCACGTTGAGTGTTATCTATAACGTTGCTTGAAAAGCTTAAAAAATTATAATGCGGGATTAGCGCTGGAAAATGCCCAAAAATGCGGGAAAGTTAACTCGCGGTTTCACACGTTTAGAAGCACTTAAAACGCAAACGCATTAAAAATGTAGAAAACGCCGCTTAGACGTTTTCCAGCGTTTTAAAGGCAAGCTTTAAAAAGCTAATAAAAGTGCATAAAAACACATATAAACGTAGTAGGAATGTTTACATGCATTTTTAAAAATGTACGTGTGGACCCAGCCAAAAAAAGAGACATCTCAGCCAAAAAGCCTATCAATTTCAACCATTAGGGAAATCAACATACAGGTAATTCCCCGGGTTACATACAAAATAGGGTCTGTAGGTTTGTTAAGTTGAATTTGTATGTAAGTCGGAACATTATTTTAATAAATGTACAGCGCTGTGTAATATGTTGGCGCTATATAAATCCTGTTTAATAATAATAAATGCAATTAAGAAAGATATGCGTTTTAACCTATTTTTAAGCAGTGTGGTGTAAGTTACTGTATAAAATCCTCACTGTGAGTTAATCACAAAACAAAACAAAACAAAAAAAAAAAAAACAGCAAAAAGAAACAAAGTTTGTCTTGGTCAGAGTTACAAGTGCTTGCAGAAGACCTCAGTTATTTTAGTACTAAGAAAAGAGCTACTCCTGCTTTACCAGTTAGCATACTGGCAGCTAAAAGCAGAACAAGACTTATTAGGCATGAATAGCTATGGTTGCAACTCCAGATGAAGTAGTTAAAACATTGATTTCAGTTGTTCACATATGAAACTCTTACTCGTGTTAAAATTTAAATGTAAAAAAAAATAAAAAAATAAAAAACAGTAAAATAACTAGAAACACAACAGAAAATAAGAGAAGGAAAAACACAAGCTTCTTAGTGGCATCAAAGTAGACAACATAATTTCTATTATGGTGCTCCACGTTTACCCATCCAAGCATAACAGTGTAGAGATGTCTTAAAGTAGAACTGATAAAGTACAAATTTAGGCTTTGCATCAGCAATAAGGCTCCCCATTGTAATGCATTGCTACTCAGAGATTTGTTTTTATACCCAGGCTTAAAGAAAATGTGAGAAAACGGTTTCCATAATAAAAAAATCAACTAGTCCACCACAGTAAAAAGAATATCCAGCAGCTTCTATAAAACAGGAAATGTGCCTACTGGTATATGAAAGGTCTAAAATATTCTGTTCCTGAAGTGACTTTACTGTTGGGTTTAGCCATAGAGTAGCATATGCTGATTCACTTACAATTGTCAATAGCACAGTATTAAAGTGGACCTACTACTGAAAGATTAGGAAAGCGGTCATTGTTCTTTTTTTTTTTTTTAAGAATGCTAATTGTGTGTTAAGTTGGGTGGCAATGTATAAGTCTATGAATTACAATCTCAGCAGTGTTGGCAGACAGTTGACTCGATCAGAATGACACTTTGCAGAACGTTGAAAACTTTATTCCAAACTGTGAGGATCCATACATGAGTGAACATCGGATAGGTCAAAAGATCACGGCATGAAACACTCTAATACATGTGGGCAACATGCACACAAAAGCATACTGAAGAAGGGAAGGGCTAACAGACAAGCAGAAGCCAGTGAGAGAAGCGGGACAAACTTCAAGGGGCTATTATAAACAACAAGAATAGTACTATCAAGCACACATTGCATGTGTAACAGGACAATAACCATTATTTATAAAAACACAAAATAATTGCAAATCCTAAGAAAACCTAAAAACTTGAACTTTTTTAAAAACTTTTGTGGGGCTTCCAAATTTTCAGAGTGCCCCGCAACAGCAGGACATTAGCATGTATTCAAAATGATGGCCTATAAAGCACACCCATGTATCCCACCATGTGTCAGTGGATGATAATAAAAAATCCCCAGCATCAGCTTGAGTGCACGCAATAATAAACTCCAGCAATGGTGTTGGAGGGCGTAATAATATTGCTCAGATTTGGTAGCCACAGTTATAGCTCCCAACTTTTTTGAACTTCAGCCTCCATTAATAGTAGTTAGCATAGTGATTTTTTAACACATGCATCCCCCATTGGAGATCGGTGCAGTGGCAGCCTACCAGTGAATAATTTACCAGCATTGGTGTTGGTGATGCTTCCTTATCACTCTCCCACCCTCATCTGGCCAAGACTTTACTTTTACTGAAGAGCAGAGATTACATATTTATTTCAGTAGGGATAGAGAGCATTGAAGAGGTGTACTGTGTAGGCACATTAATAGAGCATGTTTAGTATCTGCATACAAATTAATTTAAATACAGTGGCCCTGATTTATTAAAGCACTCCAAGGTTGGAGAGGATACACTTTCATCAGTGAATCTGGGTGATCCAGCAAACCTGGAATAAATCTGGTCCAGGATTCAAAAGGTTTACTAACAAGTTTGATGGACACAACTCTCCTCCTGTATGTTGTCTCTACATCAGCATATATGCATCTATCCCAAAAGACTTTTTGAGGGGTTTTGTGAAATTCTGTGAAAAATTCAAGGGTTTACCACAATTATAAGAAAAGACTACATATTCTGGATTATCCTAAGTTCCCCCACATCTTTGAAAACTTTATGAAAAAAGAAAGTGTCCAAATCCAGTTGTTAGAACTTTCATTTATTTATAAACTTTACAATTAAGTTATTCAAAACTGGAAATCATATTGGTAAGTGGGACAACTAATTGCTACAGCATTTAGCCCATAATTACAATCAATGTACTATAAATACTTAGCAATTGTAATCAATGGGGATTTGATGAAAGCTGATCATAGCTTTGAGTAATTTGTCAGTTTCAAGATGTACAAAGTTTTCAGTGTAGCACAGTTTTTTTTTTTCTTCCTTTTCAGTCCAACATCTGGCTAGCTATACTTTCTTCAAGATTTTGAACCAAAACAAGGACAAGAAACCCCTAGTTCAAAAGCATGTTGAATTTAAAGTACAAAACAATTTTGTTTATAGGGCTAAATATTTGCAAGGTTTTCCTGCTGTATGTGTAATATTAAACATGACAGGAAGTGGGAAGAAGTTTCTGAATGCTGTGAACACCAAAAATGTGCTTCTGCTTAGAAAATGGAGACTGAGCGAAGCAAGTTCAAATATGTATGGAACTGGCAACAATCCAGAGAAAACGAAGAGATTGAAAAATCTCCTGTAAGGGCCAAAACATAGCTAGCCATTGTAGTGTCTGAAATGCTGCCCCTATAGTAGCTATGGCTCCCTAGGTCACAGCTTTGTGAGAAATAAGGCCCTGAATGTATACTGTATTATTCACATAAACTATTACAAAGATCCAGCCAACTTGTAAACTTTTTGAAAGGTTAAACAGCTGAAAATATATGTTCTCTATGTAACCTGTATAAGTAAAAAGGAAAATCACTTACCGTTTACACACTCAAAGACATCACAGCACTTCCCAGGTGTTCCATTGCCTCGTGAGACAATCCGAGGGATAGACCCAGCTTCACACACTGGGAAACTGCATAGCCCAGAAAGACACTCACACCTGTAGATAAGCAAAAGGTGGAGAATGTGTCAAAATTATCAATCTCTTTGTTCCATGCAAAGATAGCTAATTATTAGTAATGGGTTTATTGGGAAACAAGCATAGAAAACAGCAGATGTCAAAACAATCTAATGCTTTTGGAGGTTTTACACACAGAATCAGACAGAATGCACAGTGCACAGAATCAGACTACTTTGCTAAAAATCAATGTTATTCAGTATATTTCTTGAAATAAAAATAAAACATCAATGTGCCCTAATAATAACAAAGAATAATTACAAACATTTAAGTGGGCAATACCAATAAAAACACATATATTTTTGACTATGGGAAATATCATAAGGACTTAATGATAAATAATTTTGAGACCCAGATCATACTATAGTCCACAAGCCAGTTGTTTCAACAAGGAACAGATACGTGCCTACAAGCAGATTGCCTGCAAAGATTTTTTTTCCTTTTATTAATAATGACGCAGATTAATTAATAAATCGAAAAGGTTGAAATGATCAAAACAATCAAATTCAACAATGTATTTACCAACAATTTTTTGTTTGTAAATACATTGTTGAATACCGATTGAAACCAGATGTACTTATACTACTGAAATTCAACATATCTTTATACACTTTAAAAGTATGGAAGCCGGATAAACATAGGATAGGGATGGATCTGTGCTAACACTTAAATTCTATGAACCCTGCTGTGGTTCCCCAACAACTTCAGACACCTTGGCTCCAGGATTTCTACATCAGAGGTGGCTTGGAAGTTTCAATTATTTAGTAGAGTTCCAATAACCAATCCCAATCCCCCAGGGGAATGCATCAGCCAATAGGGGTCCTACAAATCAAATCCATTAGCCAATGCAGAATCTCCAAAGAGGCCTAAAATTAACTGTATAAGAATGGGAGCTGGGGAAAAAGGCAGTTAAGCAATGAGGCAATGAAATAAGGGGAAAGATAGAAGCTAAGTTAGGCAGAGACAGATAAAATCTAGTTAAGTAGGTTGAGTTAGGGAAATAGTAGGATAGAATACAGCGCCTGGGGTACCCTATAACATCATGAACTGGTATTTATACTATAATCCTCATGTATTTGTATTTTGTTGTGTATACATCTATGTTATTATTGTGTTATTATAATGTATTGTAGTTGCAGGGGTGTATATACTAACAACCATTATTTTTCTTACATTTATTCTTTGTTAATTTTCGTTCCTAGCTGTTGTGTATTTTATGTTTCTAAACATGCATAGATTTGGTTGTAAAATTTTCATCTTTATGTTGATATTATTCACAGCTAACATTATTGTTGGTCAAATCAACTGTATAGGACATGTCCATAGAAAAGTAAACACTGAGCAGAGGCATGTAATCAATTCTATTTAGCAGTCACTAAAATAACCCATATTCCAGATGGTGCATGACGTGAAAGCCAGGATATGAGCCCATTTTGTGCTCAGTTTTATTTCAATGAGAAAGCAAAATATGGAGGATAAGTGGCCATAACTCCCCAGGCAGATTTAACATTTACTTATATAGAACATCTAAAGCTGGTGTGCTGCAAGGAAGCCATGAATATAATTCACTGTAAATACCTCCTTGGTGACTAGATAAAAAGAAATATGAATAATAATTGACAATCTAGAGAAAGGAATGAGTGGGTAGCATTTACAGTACTGTTTTGCATATGTGTCTAGAAAAAATGCTCATGAGCTGGCATGTCAAGTATCTCTTGGGGTGAGGGAGGGGGGTGGACAACTTATGTGTTCTTTCCAGTATTAAATGTTCACTTGATACAATATTCCTTGTAAACTATAGGAGGATTTCTTACTTCTCCCATCAATATTTCACAGCATCATATGACAACTGGAAGATCAGTACTTCCATAACAGCTGTGCAACACAGACATAGGAAGCCGGCTTGTGAATAAAATAACTGGAATACATACTGTACGTATGTTGAGCCTTAATGTGACCTCACACATGTTTCATTCTAACTCTTAGAACATTGTTACTAAAAAGCTTAATAGCTGCACTAAGCCCTCACAATGCTTGATGAAACCAACTTTATAACTGCTTAAGATGAATTTTAGCAAAATTGCTAACTACCACTGCTGACACGTTAAGTAACTGCTTAGAAACAATGCTAAACATATATTGGTAACAGAAAATAATGCAGTTGTCATTTGGTGTACATTAAAGTGGAGAGCAACTGAGGTGAACCCAGCTTTATTTTTTGAATGATCCAGTATTAAATAATCGCAGGAATGTGTGTATTTTAAGAATCTTAGGTCAGGTTGTGATCAGCCTAGGGAGAAGGAACCAATTTAAAAAGAGACTTTGCACACAGATATCTCTTACATAATGCATTTATTCCAGAACTCTCAACAAATATTTTAGCAAGCATGCTGTAAAAAAATACACTTTTACACTTCCTAATGAACTTATAAAATTAATGAAGATGTCAACATAGTTAAAGCTTACATCATGTTTTACAACCTGTTTAAACTCAAATTTTGGAAAATGTATGGATATAAATTAAACTGAAATGTTTGTACACTCTACTATTAGGAGCTTTCGCGTCAGGGGATTTTTTTTCATTTCTACACTGTAAAATATAACACTGACTGCACACTGTAATTGGAGACAATTCTAGAATTAATGAGGAGTCATTTTGAAAGTTAATGATTGCAGCATCTGACAAAGGAGACACTTAGTGTTTTTGAGGTCTATACTTAGGCTATGTACACACGGTCGATTATATTAATTGGAAACAATCTTTCACAATAGTTTCCAACGACAAACAACTGAAAGATCAATGAATGAATGCTGTACATACTACGTCGCTCTGCTCTATGAAGAGGAGAGGAGGTAGAAGGAGCGAGTGGCACCCCACTGTGCTCTTCTTCCTTCACTTCCTTAGCAATCCTTTATTATCTGTAGTTCATGGATCTGCCAGGACGGCATGAGCCTAGCAGTTGACGTGTTTGTAGCCTTGGACCAAGGTGTGGATTTGGATGTGGCTGAACAGATTAGATTAGACAAGAGACATTCTAAAGTATTAACCAAGACAAGGTCAGGGTTAAGAACTGTTGAATTGGGAACATAATAAATGCAATGTTATATCTTTTATTGTACACCTACCATAAACAGACACACAATTTCTGTCTCTAATTTTAAATGGGTATACATTTACATGGATCCTCTTTTTCTTGTAACTGCATTCTGGGCAGATATCAATAAAGAATAACCTAAGGCCGGAACTTGTTTATTAAAAATAATTACATGTTTTTAAATGCACATTTTATTAGCACCTTAATTTGCTTAACAAATTGCTAGTAAAATTCCCATACATAGAAAAGGGTTCTCTTTATATAACGGGATCTGAAATTCCCTCAAAAATTCCCTGGTGGGAACCAATTATTGAAACCTGGAAGATTTCCATTAAGGAATGTTTGAGGTAATGTCCGATTCCCTGTTTTTTTAAATACAGTCCAAACTGTAAGTAAGGACCGTGCTGACCCTATTGTGTTCTTTTCTTGTAAACTTACTGACATGGAAGATGCAAACATAAGAAAAAAATAAATAACCCTAAAGGCCATTGTCTCTTAGGCCAATGCTAGTACTGGCTGTACTGTCAGGTTGTAGATTATATACATATATATACATATATATATATATATATATAGCGCAACAATAATGGAAAGTCAGTCAGATCAGTACCACAGCATCAGTAAGACTACACAGCTCCTTATTACAGATGCTTCCTATAAGCTTGAGCTTGTTGACAGGAATATCTACAGAAGATGGCTGGGAACAGCTGATGATGAGAGATGAAAATGCCTTTCTTTCAGTCTAAGTAAAGGTTGGCATGATATTAATTGATATCAATTGCTGTTAAACATACTTGCAATGGATGACTGCATGCTGACAGCATGTGTTTCCTCCCAAAGTCTATTTAAAAAGCTAGTGATGCTTTATAATTGAAACAACAACAAAAAAAGTGTTTGGATTGGATTTGCGTTGTAATAATCTTTTGTCTACATCATCCGCGATGGGATTGGGGGTGATGCATTCCAGGGCCGCAAATTTAATGCAATTAGTATCAAATCTGTGGGAAGTTCAAACATGGAAACTAATTTGAGTTACCATATTAACATTTACAATGGAGTAAACATGTTCGTATATTTGTTTCCTAAATGCTCTTCTGACAGATAGGAGCCCCGATGACGTCACAAGGACTTCCCTCCTTCACAAGCTCACGTGGGGCGTGCACAGCTCTCCGTATGTGAATGCGCCACGTGAAAAAGACACCGCGAGCCCTGCCTTTATTAGACAAGCTTATACTCACAGCCAGTCTTTGTCTGCGGTTTCATCCCTGGTCCCACCACACTGATGCTACATCTTTGTAACAGAGGGCGATCATTCTCCATACATTTAGTAAGAGAAAACTATTGTTGTTCTTTTGCTCATTTAAACCTGCAACCACTAATCCTTACTTGTATTTGCAACTCTTATGCTAATACATATATACTTCCAATTATATAGGAACCCCCATTTAAATATCTAGAACCTTTTTGAATTCCCTATGGAAACCTTGGAAATTCTTCTAAACTTGTAGGTAATAAATATTTCACTGATCCTTACAGATTAAAAGTTCCTTACAAGTATGCCTGTTACAAGTTGCCTATTACATATATACTATTTAATATATACAAAATTAAGCCTTTATTCTCTCACTAGAGGAATACTGATCCTACTCCATCTTATCTCTATCTGCATTTTTGTTAGACCAACCTGCACTAAAATCATGTTCATCCTCACACATAAAAATAGTTGTTTTTTTTATTAACATTTATTATTAATTATTTTATACAGATATGTATATGATTTTCACTACTAATCCCAAGAAATAGGACTACTATCTCATTCTATTACAACGTTTAGGAGATACCCAACATAGGGAACATTTTTATTTCACATACATTTTATATTATGTGTTGAAAATTAAATTGTATGATGACACCATTACATATATTTTTTTAAATAAATATTAGCACTATTTCCTATATATCAATATGATTCAAATGGAATACGGAGCATACTGAGGGATTCATATATTTTGATGACTATATTATGCACTTGCTGTATATTGAGTTATAATTGATACCAACTGGCCAAGCCTTCTATGTGCTAATGATATGCTTAATTTATAATTCATATAGACCGTAAAGTCTCCATTATATACCCCTGAGGAAGACCAATTGGTCAAAACACGTTGCATGCTCTCTGGAACGTTTGCCGACTACAGATTTCCAGGTTCCCATCTGGATTTTCAGACTACTGTTTGTAAATTCATGATTAGTTGTTGATTGTATAGTGCCACCCCGGGATGGCCTTGTTATAAGATCACTTACAATGCTAAGGATCTTGAGTGATTTATATTGTATTTTTGAGAAGCAATATATCACTGATACAAAAATGATTAAGACCTGCTGCTTTGTCTTCATTTACTTATATTTCAAAAACTTGGGGTTTGCAAGTAACTTAATGTTTAACCTATTGGGAGATACCTTTTCTAGTGGTCCCTGTTTTGCTGCTACACTATCCAACTAATATGTTTTAATTATGTGTTTTAGAGCAAAGTATATTCGTTTATACTCTTAAACCAAGAAATAACAGACAAAACACTGCTTTTAAAAATAATTTTTAAAAGATCTTCTTTCCTTGGATTGCTTTCGTTGAATGTTTTGGGTAATGACTCAACAATGGTTCATCTGCATTGTGAAGTGTCTCCCAATTAACTTGGACTGGTTTTTTGCAGACAGTATGTCTCTGTACACCTCATAATTCACCCAGCTGCTTCTGTCCTCTGTCACATCATAAACAAACACTAGCGACCCAATAACACTGGTAGCCATGCATGCCTAAGCCATTGTACTGCCTCCACCACAGATGATGAGTATACTTTGGATTCTTCTAAAGCCTTCTCCACACATTTTTCTTGCCATCGTTCTGGTACTGCTTAAACTTCACCAGTGCATTATTTTTTTTTTCCTCACCATAGATTTTGCCACTACTAATATTCCTGCAATTTCTCTGATAGTTGTTTCTGTTTTACAGACCAAGGTTGGTAACTTTCACCTGCATGGAGAGCTCCTTTGACCACATGTAGGTGCACAGCAATATCTTTCAAGTGCAAACAACACTCCTGGAGTTAACTACAGACTTTTTTGTATCTCCTTATTTGATGGTGAAATAACAAAGGTTATATAGGTTTGGAGTAAACTGTCCAATTACTTTTGGTCCATTTAAAAAGAGGGAGATACATATTATAGAGCTGTAATTCCTAAAACGTTCCACCATCTTTATGTTCATAAACAGGTACAATAAAACTTGTGTGTGCACAAATATTTATGTCCTTAACTGTCATTTCTTTTTAAGTTTGCTTTTGCTAAAACCTTTTTTCATGCTCATAGGACAACCAACCAATCAGATTATTCTCTTTTTCTAGCCAGGTTCAGATTTGGTATAGTTGGCCTTTAAAAGGTGCCCCGACCAACATATGCCACATTGGTGGTAGTAAGAATTTGCATGACTGCAGATAGCACCTACTGTATATAAACTACGTGTATAATAAAGGCTATATAAACATTTTGGAACCTTCTAGATGTATGGCATAGCAGAGCGTCAGAAGTACAAAAATGTAGGAAGATTCTTACATGATTCTTTTTTTAAAACCCCTAGGTTTTCCCCTTCAATCGGATTTAGTCAGTCCAACTTCTACTTTTTGAGCCATTTCTTAAAGGACATGCTAGTGTGCTCCGGATCCATCCATGCTGTGTTGAAAGATCCCTTTTTGCTTTAAAATAAATTTTGGCCAGATAGGTTTACATTTTCATTAGGCATACTACAATGCAGTATTCATATCTGGCTCAATGGGCCTGATTAATAAAAGCTCTCCAAGATTAGAGAGGATGGACTATCATGGGAGAACCTGGGTGATACAGCAAAGCTGGAATAGATTTCCTAAAATGATTTGCTGTTATTTGCCCAATGTTTGAATCCTGGACTAGATCAAGTCCAAATTTCTTGAATCACCCAGGTTCACCCGTGATAGTCTATCTTCTCCAATCTTGGAGCGCTTTGATAAATCAGGACAATTGACTGCAAGCTGCTCAAACCCTAAAGCAGCAACATTTTAATCACTATGCTCCAAGTTCAATATGGGGTACGCCTCCAAAAATGCTTTGTTTAGTGTGCATCAAGCATGTCTTTTACTGTGAACAAAACTCAATGGTTCATCAATCCACAGCACATTATCTAGAAGGCCTGTTCTTTATGCTCCATGATCATAAAGAACAGACTATCATAGTGAAGCTCTAATGTTCATTTTTGACTACGAAGACTTCCTGGTGCACATTACACTCAGATTTTAATTAGTGTAATCTATTGAAAATACATGCACATTCACACCAAGTATTTCAAGAGTTACCTGCAAGTCACATAAACTAAGGTTTTCAGAGCCTTATTTAGGCATCAGCCAAGTCATGGTCTGAATCGTCAAGGCAAGCCAGTCCCGGACAAATTAACAGTCACTGGAAATTTATGTGGACCATTATCCTTACAGTGGAATGATTCAAATAATCTGGTAACTTTTTTTTCCTTGTTAGATTCAAAGATAACTACTATCTTCTATGAGCCATAGAGAGCTTATATAGTTTTAGCATAAAGATAGTACACATCAATAGGAGAAACACCTTCAGCAGGTACTTTTTATTGACAACAAAACATCTCATTCTTATGAATCTCTTCTTAATGGACTTGAAGTGGTGGTAAATATAGGAAGTGTCTTTTTTGCCAAAACTGCTAATGTGGTGTGAGCACTGATGTGACCACTAAAATGACAACTACATAACACCTTTGTCTGTAATCATTGTTTGAATATGCTAAAAAAATAAACGATTTCCATGAGGTGTAGTTACATGAAATGTATAATGAAATGTTCCTTTTCATACTTACACTCTGCTAAACGTTCTGCTAAGCAAATAGCCATGTTGCTGGCTACTGAAACTATATGATTATGTAACCATAAGAAAGTAATGGTCATTGCTTTAATTGTCTCTGATAAAAAAAACAATTATCACTCAAAGCCAGAAGTTCACTTTTGATACACAAAAGCTGTAATTTATTTATGTTGGTATTCACTTTTTTTCTCTATCACTAGTGTATAATTAGCAAAGCAAACGTCCTTGGCTGAAATCACTCTCAAGGTTTGATGTGCTAAAGTATTTTTAGCTAAAGGTAAACAAAGAACGTTGATTCCACCAGTCTCAAGAATGCAGGCTTACCTCCCACGTACTGCTACATACATTTAATTTCTCTAAAACATTACTTATTAATTAGATCATATAAATGCAATTTTACTGTCCCCGTGTGACTCCAAAACAAAGACTGAACATTATAGGGACAATCTAAAAATTGGATTCTATTTTTACATGATCACAGCTGCAGCTTTATTAATCCAGTTTCTATGTTTTGCCAGAAAAATGTTGATTAAAGTAAGAAGTACTTCACTGGAGACAGAGTTAAGGAGAAGTTCAAAAAGGGTGTAAAGGAAAAACACACTGTATACCTGGGGAAAATAAAAAACACTGCTTGGGCATTTAGTGCAGCAGGGACAACACTGTCATATCACAAGGATGTTAGGCATTCACAGGATTTATGACAGGATCAAGGTTTTTTTTTCAGTGACGAGAAAGAAAACATGGGAAATGTGTATTGGACAAAAGGACTTCATATGTTTTCCCAGAATATGCTTTAGGGAGGTATGGCATAACCTCCAGGGTTGTAAGATCTCATGAATCACAATGTGTCTAACTTTTTAATTGATTGGGCACAACCCAGGGAGGCATTGTTTTTACTTTTTTTTAATGCCAATGGCACACCACTCTTTCCTAGGTGGACAGTGTTACCAAATATTCTCATCTGTTTATTAGTGGTTTTACTAGTAGACATATACCAGTTGTGTCAATTTAGTGCAGTGTAAATGTGGTGTTATGACACTTTGTCTTAATTTTAGTCCTAGAATCAGCAACAATACTAAAGCTTTTCAGAGTATTTCCTTATATTTTTTTGACTACAGTTGGTAGAGAAACTGATGTTTAACAAGATTTCTGAATGATTTCTGAATGGTTATCTTAAGCACCACACTTTACAGAGGCACCCTATTGGTGTATTACATGAATATGTATAGTGTATAAAATTTATAGCGACAACTATAAATGTATAGTGACAACATTTACCATCTAGCTTTCCATTTCCACAGGTATAAAAGCTTACAGATACTTTGGGCATTTTTGGACTAATACCATGTAGTTGGTAGTAAGCTCAATCCATATTCAGCAAGTATGGGAAATACCTTGTGCTGTTGTACCCGCAGGCGTGGGCACTGCCATCTTCACTTCTGTGGAAATGGCAATCCCCGTCACTGCTCATGCACTGTGTAGTTTAGAGCAGAAACAAAAAGCCACCTGGAGCCAGAGGGTTGGTTATTTGACAAAAGAGACAGTAATACCTCCTGGTGCTTTTTTTTATTTTTTAGGTCGGCTTTAAGACATTTATCTCAAATTCATCCCCAGCTAAAAGAACTTCTCCAGAACAGTTCAGATTCATTACTAGCGCGTAAACTGAGTGATCCAGTGGCTTGTGTTAGGGAGGATGCTTTTTCCAGATATAGACGTTTTTAACTCCCTTTATTAGATATACTTATTTTATGTGATGCTGGGATTTGATTTGTTGTTATTTAACTGGGGTGGAGTCTTGTATTTCCCCTTTTTACTCATTTTAAATACAGAGAATGCTATTCCAAAAAAATTTCAAATTTTCAATAAAAAAAGGCCCATGCCAAAAGTATTCCCTCTTGTTTTTGTGTTTGCTTTTTGGCTGCTGGCTAATCTAATTAGTGTCATCAATTACATTAAAAGCCTAAAATCTGCTGGAGGGTTTCAAAATTATTTGCAGAAAAAGTTCTAACAAATCCTCCCCTAATCTTTTCTGAGTCCATTACTCACTGATAAGATAATGCAACTAAAACTAAAAAGCTATATTTTTCCAGTAGCAACTAATTGGTATAAACAATATTATTCCCTCATCTTTATTTAATCCATAAATAAAAAATTGGATGTATATATGTATGAGTGCGTGTGTGTATGTATATTCCACCAACACTGGAAAACACATGGAGACATTTCAACCAAACTTGCCATACATATAAGTGGACTCATGTAAGTGCACCTGTCATCTTTGTACAGCGCTGTGCTATATGTCAGGTTGTGCTAATACACATGTTGAATGAAATGCATAGTCATTTCAACCAATTTTGCTATGTTCCACCATCACTAGGAAACGCATGGAGAAATTTCAACCAAATTTGCTAGACATAGGACTCAGACTCATGTGAGTGCAGGGCTGATCTTTGTACAGAGCTGTGCTATATGTCAGAGCTATATTTGGATGTATGTATGTGTTATATATATATAGATGTGTGTATGTGATCACTAGGAAACGCATGGAGACTTTTTAACCAAACTTTCTATTCACATGACTGAGATTATTGTCAGTGCACCAGTCATTTTTGTACAGTGTTGTGCTATATGACAGAGTTAAATTTGGATGGATGAATGGATGTATGTATTTGTGTATGTCATTACTAGGAAACGCATGGAGACATTTCAACCAAACTTGTTAGACATTTGTACCACCGGTCATCTTTGTCAGAGCTAAATTTGGATGGATGTGTGTACCTGTGTATGTGATCACTAGGAAATGCATTGATAAATTTCAACCAAACTTGTTGAACATATAACTCAGACTCATGTGAGTGCACCGCTGATCTTTGTACAGCGCTGTGGTATGTCAGAGATATATTTGTATGTATGTATGTATGTATGTATGTATGTATGTATGTGTGTGTGTGTGTGTGTGTGTGTGTGTATGTATGTATTGCTCAGAACAGTGTGCCTTTTGATTATATTTTTACATACTTTTTTTTGGACTATAATATAAGATTGCAATAAATAAATACCCAGGCAACGCCAGGTAATCAGCTAGTAAATAAATAAATAAATAAA
>NC_092861.1:106196722-106259237 GCF_032062135.1 Pyxicephalus adspersus
TGTATTACAAAAATGTCTAACTGAAATTAATCAAAATAAAGGTGAATACAGCTAATCTCATGTTGGCCCAGTTGCGGAACTATTGATAATGTGCAAAACATTTGCTTTTCTTGGTAGTGTCAAAGTTTTTCCACTTATATTGACTTATATTGACTGTCACTGAATGACATGTAGTGAGTATATTGGGGGTCTTGGAGTATCCAGCAAAGTTAAGAATTTCAGCCCTTTTATACTACTATTTATTTATCCTCCTTGACACTAGAAAAGATGTCTGTTAGCACTGTATAAATACTGATAATACACATACAATACAAATGTCTACAAAAGACATTACAAAAGTACCACTTGTAATATATACAGGAGCTGGATAAAATGACGTGAATAGATATATTAAAAATTAACTTTAAAGTAAAAAAAAATGCAATTACAATTTTAATTGACATTCTAAAGACTATTTTTTTGCAGTTGTCAGTATATGGCAGATATAAAAATGTATTTAAATTAGAACTTTCATAATTGCATATACTTTTCTTTTTAAAGCAACATGAGACATACAGGCTAAATATTAGGTGGCGAGCACTAATTTTGTGGACAACACCCACCATGAGACATAATCATTTTTACACCTATAAAGACATCATTGCGATGCTGAAACAGCACTATCTGCAGCTTTACATGATGATAGGTCTCTATATATATATTTTTACCTAAATGGCAGGAGGGGGTCAAAAAGGGAGACAAGGACTACAGATCAAACCATAAAATCATAATAAACTGTTTTCTAAAGCACATGCAATTATATCAGTACATGGAGGTACAGTAATAGATTGCATTCAATTCAAAAAAATACTGATCGTAACCAGTGATAGCATTCCCTTGCCAGATATACAGTTTAAACTGCAAATAGTGGAGGAACAGAGAAGATACTAAAGTGACTAATTATAGTCATTTAGACAAAGAAGAAATAAACTCCACACTTCTGAAGAATCCACAGAACATATTTATATTGAAATGTGCAACTTAATTATGCAATTCCTACAAAAAAATCCAATATACATTACTAAGGGGGATGTGCTTTAACTACAGCAGATTATGTATACTACTTCTCTGTCCTCCCTTTCCTTACCAACAGTTTTCTTCTTTTCTAGCTATCAGGTTGAAGATTTACCGACTAGCCTTATCTAAGCTCTCCCCAGAGCTTCTGTTTCAGCATGTTATGAAATTAGGCTATTAACTGCCTGGTTATAAATCTGTCTTAGAAATGATTAACACTTTATGAAAACTCCCAACTTGATTATTTTGGATTACATGCGAGCTAAAGGCAGTTTCTTTTTCTGATTAAACAGAAAACATCATACAAATATATTATTCCAAATTCAACTGTTCTCAACTGTTTCTGTTACTCTTTTTTTGTCTTGTGATTTTATCATTTGTAACAAAACAAAACAAAACAAAAAATAACATTTGGCATACCAAATAATTGGACAAATCTACTTAAACCATTAGCCTTCAATATTGTTCACAAATCACACTCTCACTTGTACACAAACTTAAAAAAACAAAATAAAGAAACAAAAAACAAACTTAAATTAACTATCCTACATATGTTGGGTAACATCTATTGTTATAAAAAATTCTAAAATTATTATTAAGTGCAACAATCCAGAAAAAGTAAAAATAGATCAACATAGTGTAGAGATAAAAATTAGCACAGTTAAAAATTATGGGGGAGAGGAGGATATTTTTGCCTGAGAATATCAATTTTGACTTGGTACACAAAACATGCCCATCACTAGTTTATTCTAAAACAGCAGTCAACAGAAATGCCTATCAAATTACTATGAATAAACATAATTATAGTGTTTATTTTTTTAAACATTTATTTGAAAGGGACGTTTTCCTATTTTACATGTTCAAGCGCTTTGTGCTTTTTGAGTCAATTATGATGGGTCACCTGCTGTTAAATGATCTTTTGTGCATGGTTCTTCTTTCCCAGTAGATGGTGTTCTCATGTAAACTGTGTAACAAACATTATTTTCAAATAAAATAATCTGGCACACAGTTTACATTATGACACAGTGCCAACTACTGGTGTGAGCCAAGTACAAAACTCCATTTTGTTTTTTCTAATGGCAATTTAAGGTAAAATAAATAATCATAATACTCAAGTATATACGGTACATATAGGTGATACAAGCATCAGTTTCACTTTCACTGGTTTCCAACTATAAGAACTGTATTTCAACAAATTGAAGAAATATTTGAGAAAGATACATATTGTTTAGAAGTAACAAACCTTGTTGGCAATGTGCAGCATCCATCAGCTGTCAGTCGGACTTGTGTTTCATAGCTGTCCGGCGGGCAGACAACTTGTTGAACTGGAGGGCACTCCACAGTACTGCAATCGACACTGAAAACTTAAAAGGAAAGAATGGAATTATAATGTGAAGCATTAAGCAGGAGGTACACAAGTGAATGGAAACAAAGGTGTAAGATTACAATATTAAGTGACACATATTTTTTAATGTTATAAGTTTAGGTTAAAATTACACCCCCCGCCATTGAAGCCACACCTTTACATTGACATCCTACTTTCACACCAGGTGCCAGTTAGCACAGACCTTCAATAGGTCACTGCTACTTGACCATCCCAATGTTTTTTTCCAGATCCAGCAGAGTAATTTACTACAGTCTTCCTTTCATAAGTTATTGAACTTTGAGAATACACAGGCTGCCAGTGCTTATTAGGGTGGGAAGATTTAAGATACAATAGGATTTTTTTGCTGCCTGACGCTGCCCTTGCCTGGTATATAACTACATGCTTTGAGTTTGCAAATCTTTTGGGGATATTCCTTGTGTTAATCAGCAGTTTTCTTTGGAGGAAAGTATTTACATCATGCTTCCAAATATCATATAGTAGGAAGGTTTAGAGAGATACATATTCTAGCAATTAACCTAATAACCATCTGGAAATAGGAATACAATCCAGGACACGAAGTTCTAGTAGGATACCAAGGATCCTGATCTTGGGGTCAAAGGATAATAAGGCGGAATATGTGGCATTGAGTTAATCAACTAAGTCCAGAATAAGTGCAACTTAGAGCTTCCCCAAGCATCAACCCCCAGTGTAAATAGTATTTTGAGGGTACAGTAAATTCTAGGAGGGATAAAGTGTTGAGATAGGCAATATGGTAGGGGACAGGGAAGATGTGGGATGTACCTATAACTGCGAGGGAGTCAACATTCTTATCCCCACTTAAATACTTAAATAATTTCATTCAAATGGTTTGTATTACCCATAGTTTATTATAAATTTGAATTTGGTGTTTCATTCACTGAATTATTTCATTCCAAAGGTACAATCCTTATTACCAACAGAAAATAATGTGCAAAGCAACTTTAGCACTTTTAGAAAGTAGGATACATATTACATTCATATTATTTATTTAAACAAAAAACATTTTGTGTCTCGTTATATTTTCATTAAATTATGATCATGAACATTTTTCTATTCAACATTTTAAACCAAGTTATAGCTTTTAAATTAGAGGTGCATTTCCCTTAGGGTTTTGTTTTGATTTTAACCTTAATAGGGACATTTATTCTCACCTCCTGTCTCTGTGATGCATGTAGAATTAAAAGTACAGTTGTTACTGGGACAGGAAGACATAAAAAGCAGTAACAACACTGGCAAATGTTTTACCAATTAATTTTTGCTTTTTCCTGTGTCCCTTTCAATGAGATTTGTCATTGCTACCTGCCCGAGACACTAAAAATCCTGTCACTTCTGGATATATTTGTTCAGATGTCATCTTACTCTTGACGTTTAAAAGGGATTGGATGCAGCCACATGTGACACAAGATTTAGGTCTTGTAACAGGTCACTCAAGCACCAAGTGTGGATTTTTGAAGACATGGAAGAGTGTACTTTGTGCTCCATTTTCAATAGTAATGAGTTTCTTATGGAGCATCACTAGTTAGAGTTAATTTAAAAGCACATGAAGCAATGAAAATAGATATATTTTATAGTAAGGTTTTGATTACATCTAGTTAATTGTTTATGATTGTGTTTCTGATATAAGGCATTTCAGTTTGGGTCAGTTTTACAATTTACCTCGCTTAAAGTTGACTGTTCTAGAACTTCTGACTTGAAAATGATTTATAAGTATGACTGCTTTAGTTTTGGAAGTCATAAATATTACTAATCATGGATTTCTTTGACACTCACATCTCATTTCTGGCTTGCAAAGTATGACATATTTCCAATAAAGAATGATAGATGCTTTGGAGAGTGATGCCAGAATGTCAGCTTATAAATGGTTTAGGATAACAATACTAAACCTTGTAGCCTTACAGGGTTGAATTCTCAACATTTTTCTTTACAGAGCACACCTCTCTGTCAGTGACATATTAACCCCAATATATTATAGGAAAATTAATAAATAATTGACAGGTTGAAACAGGAATGTTTCTGAATGTACACACGAGAGGTAAGCTATATTAACACAACTCGACAATAATATCTAGAGTTTAATTTACCAATACCAACAGCATAAAATAGCAAATATAAGTTAATGCTGGCAATATAAGTTGATGCTACCAATAAAGTAATAGTACAACACTTAATGAGCTTCAACCGTAGGTTGCACACATGCCTGATTTATCAAAATTCTCCAAGGCTGGAGAAGAAAGACTTTCATGGGTGAACCTGGGTAATACAGCAAACATGGAATGGAGAAAGTCCAGCAGCAAAAACATTTGCCAAATAATAGCAAATAATTTTAGGAAATTTATCACAGGTTTGTGGGATCATCCAGGTTTATCAAGGATAGTGTATCTGCTCCAGTTTAGGAAAACCTTAAATCAGGCCCACCTGGTGATCTGGCCATCTGAAAATAATGGATAAAAGGTACTGTCAGGGTAAAGCAATATTAGACACATTGAAGTGCAGCTTAGCATACATTGTGTGTGGCACCTTGGTGAGAAGGTTGATACAAGCTTTATGGTAAGAGGCTCTACCACCGTGCAGGAGAACATTATAGAATGATATGAAATGTTCAACTTTTCCATGATCTTGCCAGAAACCCCATTATGTCACCCTCTTATATTCACCATGGGCAGGGACCATGGTGAAAGCATTTTAAATATCATTTAAAAATAATAGCACATTTTATTCTCTATCCTCTTGCATTTTCATACAAAGTCCATATTAAACTGTATTCCAAAGCTCAAAAAATGTACATTACTTTCCCAAAGTGAGCAAGTGAATTGTGTAACCGTTCAGTATCACCATGGTACTAATTTTCTTCCCACTGTACTTGAAAATCTCATTCACATTTTTATATAGTTGCTATGTATTTTCACAGAGAAAGACACCTACCTATATGACTATGTATTGGAAACTGGTGTTTAGTGCTTTTGTTGATTCATTTGCCATTCACTGTGATATCAAACCGAACTGTGAATTATTGTGTTAGCACTACACACTGAAACATCAAAGAGGGGGGAAAAAAAATCACATGTGTTATGCAGCTTCACAGAAGCTGTGAACTCGAAGATATGTTTTGTAATGGCAATCTTCAAAAGTTTTCCTCAACCTAATTTAATATGGAGTGAAATGATGTAATTGAAAATCCCAACACCATCATATCTTACTAAGATGCATCTTATAAAATGATGACGCTATTCTAGAAAACTGTTCTATTCAGGTCAGATTTTTTTTTAATATAATTATGAGGATCCTACAAAATTATTACATACAATATAGCAAAAACTCATTTAAAAATATACAAATCCATGTAAAAACACCAACAGATTTAATTCAATGGTCATATAAAACCAAAAAAAAGACATCATTAAAATTCATACTTTTTTTTAATTCATAAGTTTTAGATACACTTTTTAGTAGATTTACCTCTTCGATCAAATATTAAGAATTGATGCATTTCGCAAATATAAAATTTGCTTCTAGATCTGAGATACAATCCCTTTTATACAAGTGTATAAAAAGCTTAAAAGGTGGAGGCAACTTAGGGCAAAATATCAGCAGAGGGGCAAGCCACCCAGATCAGGTCAGATCAGATCAGAGGTATTCTTAAGTGGAGTTATCACAACTGCGCATCTAATACATTATTATATGCTGTTCAAAACAAGATCATTTCCTAAAAGGTAGCCTTGAAGTATCCTTAGATTAGAAGCAAATTTTATATTTGCGAAATGCATCAATTCTTAACATTTGATCGAAGAGTTGACAGTTGACAGCAACTTTTGTTACACAGAGCAGCACTTAGCTGTCAAAGTAATACCTAAACCCTGCACAACTCATGACACAGAGGGTGACAAACAGTAAAGCAAGTTAAAGTAAAAGTGGATTTCCTGGAGCATTCTGTGAAACTTAGCCGCCAGTTTGTTAACCAGCCTTGCTGTATGTCTGAGAAATGCTGGCAATCATTTAGTAATGTCACAAAACCCACATTCTATTCAGTGGGTCATTGTATTACTACTAATGTTTTCAAAATGAAACAAGTAGCTTAGTGGTTAGTACAAGAAACTAGGATTGCATATTTATTTCTGTATTATTGTAGATAATAGATTTATATGGTCTTATGAGAGGGAATGATGCATACAATGTTCACTCTAATATAATTGTGCAGACTACAAAGAAACAGAAGTGAAAAAACAGATATATTCCTACCTTCAGAATCTAGATTACTTTCTAATCTTTTCATACATGACACACCAAAAACATCCAGTTTGAGTCAAATTTTACTTAATTTGTTATAGGGTTTCCCAATTAAATAATACATTATTTTATTTTACCAGGATAAAATGGCCAGTTTACTCCCACAAAATAAGGTTATTTGCCTATATTTAGTATATATTATATTATTAATATTGACTGATAATCTGAGAACTGTGCATAAGCGTTCTGATTATCTCTATGTCTTTTTCATGTATTTTACCCTTAAAAGTACATTGTTCTCCCCATCCCCAATTATCTGGGCACAGCGCCTGACAGCCGTGCCTCCTCCTCCTGCCTCTTATCAGCAGCTCCAATCCTCTGAATGGATTACACTGGGGTTGTTCCATTCCCAGCCATCATCCGATCAGAAGATTACAGTTCCTGATGAGCACAGTTCAACTAAGATGAGATTGGGACACAGAGTCCTGTGTTCTCTAGCACAAGCTGTGCCTTTTATTAAAAAAAATGTAAAAAATGTATCTGCCCATGTGTGATAGGTATGTGTTATCCACAGAATAGTGTAATAGGTGTGTGTGTCTAAGGGGTGCATGTCATGTACAAAACTTCATATCTCCTCTGTATCAACTTGAATTTTGCAGCGTGCACAGGGGATCCTCATGGCTATATAGCCCCTCCCCCCCAGTTTTTATTGGGGTTGCATTTTCAAAAGGCCCCTAATTTAATATGCAAATTGGGGACCCCTGGGGCCACATACTTAGCAAGCACCTTGAGATGGGACCCGTAAATGTAAACCTACCTGTCACAAATCTAAGACTATCATACTATGCTACTCTGTCTGCTTCTCTTTGTATCCCATTTTCTGAGAATGGTGGGGTGTACAAAAGATAAAATGTAGGTGCAAGTGGGGGACATCTTTTGGCTAACATCCCCTAAAATTTAATTACTATGCCGTCATCAAAACATGAAAAACTCCACCCATCAAAATGCACTGCCCTGTTACACATTACTGTCCACTTCTAACACATGAACCCTTATTTTCCCCACCAATTTGAAAATGTAGGTACAAGTGGGGAACATCTGTGGCTAATGTTCACTAAAATTTCATCACTATGGCATCATTAGAACATAAAAAACTCTATCCACTAAAACAAAAATAGAGGTCCAGGTAGTAGAAGGGTACAATCATGTGTAACAGGGAGGCAGGATTTTATGGGCAGAGGTTTTTATGTTGTATTGATACCATAGTGGTGAGAGTTTGTGGGGTATTAGCCACAAGTGTCCCCCCATTTGCACCATTATTGTTGTTTTTGTGCACGTCTCCATTCTACAGAAATTAGTGTTCAAAGTAGAGAAGTGAACAGTTATGTGTAACAGTACAGGACAGTGCGTTTTGATAGGTAATGTTTTTTTTGTATGTTCTAGTTTAGGAGGGTTATACACATGTGCCTACTTGCGCCTACATTTTCAATTTCCTACACTTCTTCATTCAGAGAAACTGAGGTTCAAAAAAGAGAAGCAGACAGGATAACATGGTATGACAGTTATAGTTTTGTGAAAGGCAATTATAAATTTAACCTCCCTAGCGGTTCATTTCTTTACGGCTTTATGTCTAAAAGCGGTACATTGTTTGTTTATTTCATGAAAATGTATTTTACAGTATAATATAATAGTATAAGTATAATATAGTTTGAAACACAAAATCATGTAAAATTATTAAATTTAATACATTTAAAAAAATTATATATTTTTTTAATTTTTTTTTTATTAAAAAAAATATATTATACTCATACTATTTTATTATACTGTAAAATAAATGTTCTTGAAAACAATGTACTGCTTTTACACATATAAATCCAATGTATTGCATTCAATACAGTTATTTTGTATTGAATGCACGACAAATTGGGTTTTGAACATTAATAGTGTTTCAATTGTTTCCTGCTTTAAGCTTCTTTACTCGGCTATATTGTTAAGCCAGCTGACCAATAGGACCTTTATTTATATTGACATTAATAACTTTAAAACAAGCAAACATCCAATCATATGCACAGAAAAAAAATGTTCTACAAATAAATGGATATTAAATCCAGGGACTAGAGTAAAAAATGTGAAAGCCATCAGCAAGATGGTTAAAAGATTTTAATATGACTTACATAAAAAGTGTGCAGATAACTGTGTGTAAATTCTGACACGTTTCATTAGCAAAGGTTACACCTTCAAGAAAGTTAGAAAAATATTCAAAAGAAAATGCTAAACAGCTCTGTTTAAACAATCACAAGTACTTAGGTGTAAGCGGGATAATGTAGTAGGTGTTTGTGTGATACAAAAGCAAACATCACTTTAGGTTGCATCCTAATAAAGACTTTAAGAGCAATTCCAGGCAAAAGTGAAAGAAATATAAGAGCTGCTAGAGCTGTACAGCATGCACTGTCTGGATTTAGTTTACCTTGTATTTTCTGGATACAAAATCTAATGGGCACCTCATAGAGTGGTTCCTAGGAAATATACTTTAGTCTGTGCAGTTTGTACTTTGTAAACTTGTCCATCACTGCTTGATGAATAAATTGCTCATATTTTAATTTTCAAAATTTGTTTAATATGACTAGTGACACTTAATATAAAAGTGAAACAAGTTTGTACTGACATTTGTAATTTGTATATGAATTACTGCAATATGCATGCAGTGGGTGTTTTGGGTGCCTTCCTCCTCTTTCTTTTTCAAACATTTCTTAGAAAACCAGATAATTTGCTAAAAACACCAAGTAACCGTATTAATTACAGAAATGCATGGATAAAAAAAATAATAAAAGTTGAGAGGTACATTTAATTGCACTTGTTATAAAAAAAGATAAATTACCTGGTTTGCATTCATACAAGTCACAACATTCCCCTGGCTTGCCTGATGCTTTGGACACAAGTATATTGAGATAGCCAGGTTGGCAGACTTTTCTCAAGCATCCCGCTGGGCTACACACACAGCGGCTGGGCAGAGGACAACATTCACCAGGAGGTGCATAGCCTTCAATGAGGATAGAGTCCTCCGCACACCGTGGAGAAAACTGTACTTCACACCGGGCTAATGAGCAGTCAGGCTTTTCATCTGTAATAAAAGATTAAGTAAAACATTAGATAATATATTACACATATTAAATAATGCAACAATGCATGCATATTTCATATGAATATATGCTGTACTGCATTAGCTAAACATACCTAATGTAAATAAGCAAATATTGTGCCAGTTAAAAAAGCCATTTTTGAATTCCAAATCTTAACTCTTAAAAAGGAAATACAAAAATGTAAATGTCACAAAATATAAAGCATATACAGACTACAGTTACAGGAGGTAACTGCAAAGCTTTTTCAGGTCTTTTGCCTTTTTTTTTTGGTAATATTAACAACTATCAAAAGCTGTGCTTGGTGAGAAGCTGTTCCAATTTAAGTCTACAGAGGCAGCTGGATGCTGCTTGTAGTGTCTGCCAATTTTATATAAAGAGCAACCGCCACCTTTTTTTTCCCTTTTTAAAAAAGCAGTATCACGCAATTGCTTGAAAAATTTGTTAGTGTGAATATGCCTTAACTATAACTTAAAAAATGGTGTCAGACTTTTTTCTGGACTGTCGGATGATTTGTCTTTCTGGTCTTCAATGTATCTTCCTTTACCACCTCTCCATCTCCAACCTTTTACCCTTACATTTTTTGAAGGGAAGGTAGGTTAGGTCCATAAATATTTGGACAGAGACAACTTTTTTCTAATTGTGGTTCTGTACATTACCACAATTAATTTTAAATCAAACAATTCAGATGGAGTTGAACTGCAGATTTTCAGCTTTAATTCAGTGGGTTGAACAAAAAGATTGCATAAAATTGTGAGAAACTATAGCCTTTTTTTTTACAATCACTTCATTTCAGGGGTTTAAAAGTAGTTGGATAATTGACTCAAAGGCTATTTAATGGGCTGGTGTGAGCAAATCCTTCGTTATGTCATTATCAATTAAGTAGATAAAAGTCCTGGAGTTGATTTGAGGGGGGTTGCTTGTATGTGGAAGATTTTGCTGTGAACAGACAACATGCGGTCAAAGGAGCTCATGCGTAAAACAAGCCATCCTTAAGATGTAAAAACAGGAAAAAAAAAAACATCCGAGAAATTGCTACATTATTGGGAGTGGCAAAATCTACAGTTTGGAGAAAGAAACAAAGCACTGGGAACTCAGCAACGCCAAAAGACCTGTACATCCACGGAAGACAATAATGGTGGATGATTGCAGGATCATTTCCATGGTGAGGAGAAATCCCTTCACAACAGCCAACCTAGTGAACAACACTCTCCAGGAAGTAGGCGTATCGATATCCAAGTCTACCATAAAGAGAAGACTGCATGAAAGTAAATACAGAGGGTGCACTGCAAGGTGCAAGCCACTCATAAGCCTCAAGAATACAAAGGCTAGATTGGACTTCTAAAAAAAAACAGCAAAGTTATGGAAAAACATTCTTTGGACAGATGAAACCAAGATCAACCTTTACCAGAATGATGGCAAGAAATAATTATGGAGAAGGTGTGGAACAGCTCATGATCCAAAGCATACCACATGATCTGTAAAACATGGCGGAGGCAGTGTGATGGCTTGGGCGTGCATGGCTGCCAGTGGCACTGGGACACTAGTGTTTATCCATGATGTGACACAGGACAGAAGCAGCAGAATGAATTCTGAGGTGTTCAGAGACATACTGTCTGCTCAAATCCAGTTAAATGTAGTCACATTGATTGGGAGGCGTTTCATAATACAGATGGACAATGACCCAAAACATACAGCCAAAGCAACCCAGGGGTTAGTTAAAGCAAAGAAGTTTGAGTAATTATAAAAAAGAAATGAATACACAAATTATTGGTTAACTCAGCAAGCCTTTCTTCACAGCTACCTTTCTTTTATATTAGCTTTTCAAAATAACACATTGAATAATTTGGAGGCTGACTGAAAGTTTGAATGCAAAAAACTTTTTAAAAATTAAATAATACATTTTAGAGAGGTGAATACTTTTAACCAAAAAGAGGGACAATTGAGACTGGAGGACATGGATCTGACAGAACAAACCCTCCAAATTGTGTATAGTTGTGTGGTATGTTCAACCTGCTACTTGGACAATAAATATTATTACTTCAATCCATTGGGATGACCTAGTAAATATTAATGCTAAACCAGAAAAGAAGAGCATTTCGAACTAGCAGTGGTATCACAAGAATGCCTGGATGCCCATTTTTCACTCTTTGATGGTATTCTTAACACACTCTTTGCCTATAGCAAGCTCCCGCTCAGCCTCGGGAAGCTATTTCCACTGTGAAAGGACATGGGTGACCCCCATGACTTCTGAGTGCAAGGGATGGTGTCTGGGGAAGGACTGACAGAGAACCAGGAGCCCAGAGAAATTGCAGTACCAAGATTCCCAGGGAGACAAGTCCAAAATACAAAGCCTGGCTATACACAGGTAATTGGTCCACCAGACAAGGTATACAAGGGCAAGACACAAAGCTCACAGGTAAAAAGTTAGTCAAGGCAGCATATACTTGCAGGATCAGAAACAGGCAAAATCAGCAACAAAAAATCTTACAAATTCACACTTCAGCAGCAAGTCAGCCTAGTTAACTATAGTCCCCGGGACTGTGAGCAGAAAGGTTATATGGCCGCCAATACCTGAGCAGCATTGAGTCAGGAACTAATCTGCCCTTAAAATCCCCTTCAGCTGTGCAAAGCCTCAGAGTGTGTGCTGGGAATGATGATAAAATACATCAGGCTGCATGGCTAAAGGCAAGCAGGAGCTGCTGCCATTTCTTTGTTCTCCTTGTGCTGCAGGTGACATTGCTAGATAGAATTAACATTGTTTGATACTGCGCACATATATACTGGGATTGCCAGTATATATGATCTCCTAACAAGCAGTTAGTTTTCTCATAAAAGTATGCTCTCCTTACTGCAACATATATATCTGTGCTGGTTCACTTTCCCCATCTCTGAGTTCTGCTGCACAGAGCCTGCAAGAAGCTGATACCAAGCCACACTAAGGTAATAACAATGTTTATATTAATGATTACAGAGCTACACTCACTTGTGTTGTTTATTTCTGCCAGGGGTTCAAGACAATGGCAAGGACATTAGAGAACTTTCTAACAATTCTAACAATTATAATATATTGTTTTATAAAATATATTATAATATACCAATTAAAGTAGGGTTTCATATAGACCCAAAACATCCCTGATGTTAGAAAGGTTTAGAAGGGCTGCACTATACTTTGCAGGCAGATAATGTTAGCCAAACATGTTGCCAAACAAAGACTTATGGCCCTATTTTTACCTTACCACACATTTTGGTGAACTATGGAAAATGATGTATGTAGGACTACAATATGACTTAACCTCCCTAGCGGTAACCGAGTATGACTCGGGGTAGAAAAAAAGTTGCTGAAAACTGTAACCGAGTCACACTTGGGGTAGGTAAACCTATGGGAAGGTTAGTAAATACAGCGCTTACCTGATCCGCCGGCGTCACGTGTTGTCCGCCGGCGTCACGTGTTGTCCATCGCCGCGATCCATCTTCTTTCTCAGGCGTCTTCTGCACAGCATGAGTCACCGGGGGGGTTCCCGGTGACGTTGGTGCATGTGTACGTTGCCGGCAAGGCAGGAAATTTAAAATCCATTTGTACTGAGTTCAATACAAAATAACTGTATTGAATGCAATACATTGTATTTATATGTGTAAAAGCAGTGCATTGTTTTCAAGAACATTTATTTTACAGTATAATAAATTAGCATGAGTATACTTATTTATTTTTTTTAATTAAAAAAAAAAAATATATATATATATATATATATATATATATATATATAATATATATAATAAATTTACTTAATTTATTATTTTTACATGATTTTGTGTTTCAAATTTTATTATACTCATACTGGTATATTATACTGTAAAATAAATTTTCATGAAAAACAATGTACCGCTTTTAGACATAAATTCAGACAGAAATGTACCACTAGGAAGGTTAAGGCATGTTAGAAAGAATGACTGGCCTTTTCATAAGCATCATGGGATATTGTGGTTTAGTCTGGCATTTCAGAGGCATACATACATAAGCAATCATCTTGATACCCAGTGAACTAGTATTTTCAGAAGCATTTTATTTATCTTTAATTCTCATTGTATGTTGTTTTCTGTTTTTTATATGTTTAAATTCATAAACTTAGAATGTAAGTACCCACATGTTTGAATGTTTAAATTTTTCTAAAAACTTATTGCCTATTATTAACTTTATTTAATATAGGCAATAAAAATTATGTTTTCAACATTTCCATATTCCAGTTTTTCACTTAAAAACCACTTAAAAAAAAAAACTAGATTGAAAACACATCTATGGCATAAAATTACTGTATACAAACAAGTTAAAAAAGGCTTATTAGTGATGGTAAAAGGTACGGATGTGTTTCTCAAGACTAGACCTGCTTCTTCTGGGGAACATCACAAGGAGCGGGGTGGGTTCAAATTATCTGTGTCATATAAAAAACGGTATCTGTTCCATCAAAATCCATCAGATCCCTGGGTAAAAAAAAAAAAAAAAAAAAGACTACTTCAAAGGGCCTTCAATTTATGAAGCCTGAAATCATGTGCAGGGAGCAGCCTTGCAGGGTGCGTGACATAGGTATCCTGGGAGGCTTTGCGCACTGGTCAAGACAGAAAAGGCAGGTGCCAGAACATACACATTTTTGATTTATCTTTCAAATGACGGTGACTGAAATGTTAAAGAATGGCTGTTTGGTTTTTCAAACACCTGACAGATATTTCCCTAAAATAATAAGCGAGTGCAAGCAGAGTTCATCTGCTGTAGTCATTTGCACACCACACAAATGCAAATAATTGAATAAATCCAAAGTTCATGTCTTTGCCCACCTTCAGATGCATTTTCTTTTTAAAGAACTGGTTGAACAATGTTTGTAAGTTAATTACAGCATCTGAATAATACTCCATATTTGAGGGGGCAAAAGCAACTTTGGTTTCGTTAATTATCTGTTTCCAACTATTATTCCTGTGGTGAAAATGGAAAGGTACAAACAAGCCTTAATTAATAACAGTGCACTTCTCCCTGTTGTACTTTACATTCTGCCAACTGCAAGAGCTGAGAACAAAATTTCAAGTCAAGCTTGACAAGAGCAGAATAAGCCATCCTTTCTAAACAATGATTCATAGTCACACAAATATCACTGATGTTATGTTAGGTGAACAATGAAGACTTGGGCTAACTAAGACAGTCTTCACTGAACCCATTCACTAATGCTTTTTGAAATGAGCAGCAAATGAGTTGGAAACAGGAGAACATCATAGATCAGGGACATAATCAAATATGAATTCCAAACAGTTCGTACTTGTGTATTCTAAAGCGTACTGTCAAGCAGTGTATTAGAAATCTCAATGAGATGTAAAGGATTTTCTCTAAAATTTTGCCTACATACAGTGTTGCATTTGCTACTGCTACTTTTAGTCAAAACAGCACCTTGACCCCCACCATCTCCCGCCAACAACAAAAAAAACTGCAGGCACACATTTTATTACCCCCTTTAAATCAGTTCTTGATTGATTTATAGGGAACACTTGCTATATAATTAAAGAATTATTATTAAAATGTATTATTTAAATATTAAATAAATGAAATGTAATATGCTTTAAAGTGTATGTAAACTCCACACTTTAGTTTTAGATTAGAGTAGAGAAGGGTTAAAAAAACCCTATCAAATGTATTTTTTTGCCATATGTGTCTCATTTGGAAGATTTCCCTTTACATCATGTCCGGAAGACACAATAGAAAATGAAAGGAAATGTCTTGCTTATGGAAATAGGTGATACAGCCATCCTATAGAGCAGTCACAGGAACAAAAGCTCCCATTGAAAGAATTTGCCAATGGAAATTGGTGATGATTGGATTCCTACTTACTTTTTTCCTTTGTGACAAAGATCACCAGGACAAATATAGAGGTCTATTAACCCCTAGATAGAAACACAGCAGAAAAAAAGAACTTGACAAGGGTTTTTTTTTTTTTAATATTTTATATAAAACAAAACAAATGTCTTAACACTACTGATAACCTATAAAATGTTATATATTGCAAAATATAAAATAATAATACTGAACATTTTAATTGGTCAAGGCAATTTATTTCCTAATAATCTAAACTATTAAGGAAATGATCTTCAGAGAATAAGAATGTGAAGAAAAGGTACACTATTACAAACCATAGCTTAAGTATTTAGGAGAGCAAACAGTACTTTGGTATTCCTGTACTGTTGATGTTCACCTCCTATCTAAGCCAAGGCCGGCCATGGATGATCTTTATTGCTGCATCAGTGAAGTAACTTAATCAGAGGGTTTAATCTTTCTGGAACAGCAAAGGGAGGTATAAATAGCACTGTCCGACAGTGCTAAAAAACAGGAAGCTTTATAATAGGTTTACTCACATCTAATAGCAGTACACATTCTGATAGTGACACAGAGGAGGCATTAGGATTAGACCTTTTTTCCTGTCACAAGTTTCAAAGTTCAAACATTGACACATAAGTAGAAATAATATTTTCTATGATTATCCAAAGCAACTGCAAATAAATAAATAAATTATAGGACTCCAAGTCAGTCTAATTTTATTTCTTTTACATGCTTTATACAGGTTTATTTATACTGGCCATGTGAACCTGTAAGAAACTGCATAATCGTATACAAAATTCATTAAACTTTCGCTTTTAAAGTCCAGCATTGAAAAAGGGTTCAATAACAAACCAAATACTCAAACAATAGAGGTAGTCCCACCAGGTAGGACAATAGATGTTGAATGGGCTTAGATTGGTAGTCAGTAGGGTTGTGGAAGTGAAGGTCCAGTAACAAGATTAGCTCATGAAATATATGGACTGAACCTTTAAACACACGTTTCTAACAGATGTGGGCCATTTTAAAGTGGAACATTATTGCAAAAAGGGATAAGCAATGTCCCTTCTGTACTAACCCTTCCTACCTGCCTGATCTGCTCTGTGTATCTGGAAAATTGACCTGCACATGTGGAGTGTCAGCTTTGGTTGCCAAGAAATCCAGCTTCTCTTCAGTGTGCCAGGAAAGAATAATCTACCACATGCAAGGGAGTTACTTCATCCCGGGCCAATCCAAGCAATGGTGGTCCCCCGCTCAGGAACAGGGCAGGTGAGTAACATGGGTTACATCCACTATACATTACATCAGCTGGTTGTATAACTTCTATAAAGTCACTGGATGGTGCTATTTTTGGTACAGTCATTCTACTCATTTTTAGCATTATTTTAGTTATAATGGTTACCAACAAGCTAGAGGCTCAGAGGCTAGTATTCTCAATTATTATAGAGTGCAGCACCACCATGGTAGGTTTTAGGAGTTCTTACTGGTTTTATGATCATGACACAAAAACCTGTCATGTAAATGAGATGTTCCATTTCATACTCATGAATAAAAGACTATAACTTATGTAATACATATCCAGTGTAATGTTAAGTGAGCTTTGTGAGAGCTATTAAAATATTTCAGTCTATATGTTCAACTATATTAGCTGTAAAATCAAAAGACATTTGCCTAAGCCAAATTTCCCTTTACATTTGCATAGAATTCTACATTACATCAGAGACTCCGAACATAACTCATGGGTTATTACTGATAAGAAAAAGAATGTAGGGAAGGAATGTCGGCCATTAATTCTGTCAAAATTTATATAAGACTGCTACACTTCCTTTTCAGAAAAACTGGAACACGTGCATTTTAAAAGACCAATACATAACACCAATAAAGCAAAATACTAATCTTATCTTTTATTTATAAAGTGCCAACATGATATGTCACACTATACATTTGTAGCTGGCTGCCCCCCACATGAAGAATTCTCTTAACTTTCTGCTGCTTAACAACACAGAAAGAAGAATATCAACAGGATTTGTTATTTTATCCTATTTAGGTTTTTGAGCAGCTTGCAGCACCCTTAGCCTTCCTTTAGTTCTGCAAAAATGTGCCTTTTTGTTTTTCAGAAACCCCTGCACCTACTCTGAGGCTGTGAACAGCTGATGGGGATTTCAGAGTATGTTCAGCAGCCAATCAGCAGAGTAGTTCCTGGTTCCAATCTTGTCCTGCTATTGGCTGCTAGCCTTTTTTATACCTTTCTGATTCCAGGCTCTGGTTGTTGGACACTTGCCTGCTGCCTTCTCTGACCTGACCATCAGTCTGCTTAAACCTTAAGCCAAAGCATTGATCAGATTTTATTTTCAAACACTGATCTATCAGGCTTTTGAAAAGGGTAAGGTTGTGTGGTGTACCTTAATCTTTATCTCCTCTGCTTTATTTTTTTTGCTGTTACTTTTAAGCACCTATGGGTAAAAGTGTCCCTACCTGGAATCATTGAGCTCAGCACAATGTGATTTTGGTCATCAACCCAGTGGTACCTTTGCTGGGATATTAAGCCACATATCTTCTCAGCCATGTTACCTAAGACTTGCTCAGCTACACTCATATTGTGCCTTTCTGGATTTCTGACCTTGCTTGAACCTGAACTACACTTGCCTGCTGCCTTCTCTGACCTGACCATCAGTCTGCTTAAACCTTGCCTTGCGTTGTCATCCTACTCCATTCTGCTCAGTATTTTCATTTTTATTATCAATAGGCATTGATATAATGCCCCAACCTGACCCATTTCTTTTGACATTTTGGGACCTGAAAATCCTTGCTTGCAAGATTCTATTGCAGACGTTAAACTCCAACACACATCCAGTCAAAGCTCCATGTGGTTTCATCACTAAAAATAACTAAAAGTCATATTAAAAACCTTTTGCCGTGATAAAATTACATAGCACACGTACATTTCCAGACGTCCTCAATAAACATTTCTGTGGATTAGGACAAACTCAGATGAACAGATTAGCCTCTGGTAGTGTGCTGCATAGCTGGATCTTAGCAAACTGTGTGGAAGAAACTTTTTGCAGAGGTCCAACATACCCCTGCCAAGCTTAACAATTAGCTATTTGTGTGAATCAGCAGGGTTGTCAAACATCCACACAGAGACCACTGTTTCCACAATAAAAAAGAGCTTTTTCTGCAGCAAATAATCGGGGAACATGCTTTCTGGCTGTGGCTACATTTTACATGTTTTCTTATTAAACACTTTGTACACCTTTTATTTTTATGTACCTGTATGGCATTTAGGCAATTGAAACTAAAGGTTTGGTAAGCCTTAAATAATATAGCAACCTTAATGACCAATAATGCAAAAAGGGAATAAATATAAAACACTGAATCGTATTGGCAAAAAACTGGCGTCTGGACCTTACGAAGAACAAAATAAAGTCAATACTACAAAGTGTACCTGTGGGAATTTTTAAACTGCCTTATCTATAGACAATACATTTTTGTATTTGTCTGGTTTGGGCAATGAGTTTATCAGCATATTAGCCCTTCCAGGAAAGATACACTCTGCTATGAGAAACTAAAAATATTTATTTTGCTTAGACCAAAGTTCCAGTTTAGACCAAAGATTTATTACCAGTACATTAATATTTAAGGATAGTTCAAAAAGGACCTGAAAGTACTCTTTCCTAAAGTCCCCATAAAATAAACCTTTATTGAACAGTCTTTTGAATGGATAACATGTGAGCTTACAGCCTAAAGAACTCCACTAGTGACCTTCTATCATATCCAAGTGGGCCAAGTGTTTGACAGCTATGACAAAGATATTCCTTCACCTAACCACTGTCAGTTTTAATATTGTCATTCCAAAATATAGAGATTGAAAATGCTTTCTGTTCTATAGTTACTTAGGTGGACTCCATTTAATTAGGAGCAGTAGAAAAGATTCCTTTCAACTTTGTGCAATAATTTTAAATATTTATGTGTTACTTCTTCAAATACATCAGTCAGCACACTTTGATTTTCAGCTGATGTTTAAAGGTACATGAAGTTTTCAGCTATCCATTTTGCATGATAAATCAGAACATTGAAGTGTTTTTTTTTTAGGGTGAGATTGACTTTGAGGGTATCACCCCTCTACTGATGCAGTATCGCCTTATGCTCCTGTTTACCAGTGTTCCATGTTAATAGACGTGCAGGTGTTTTCTATACTTCTGCCTGCCAAGCCAAAGCATTGATCAGATTTTATTTTCAAACACTGATCTATCAGGCTTTTGAAAAGGGTAAGGTTGTGTGGTGTACCTTAATCTTTATCTCCTCTGCTTTATTTTTTTTGCTGTTACTTTTAAGCACCTATGGGTAAAAGTGTCCCTACCTGGAATCATCGAGCTCAGCACAATGTGATTTTGGTCATCAACCCAGTGGTACCTTTGCTGGGATATTAAGCCACATATCTTCTTATTGCTAAACATTGATTAAGCAAAATATTGCTTTCCTGATAATGTAGAGCAACTTTCCCAAAATGACAGCAAAAAATTTAAATGCATTGACAGTAGAACTTATTTAGATAATATATAGCAGAAAAAAAGTAAGTCAACTGTTCCAAATCAGAACTTTTTTTTTTATTTTGTTCAGTCTTTTTTATTTACAGCTTTTCAGCTCCATTCCAAATAACCACCACCATGTTTATTGTATGGTAGCTCAACATCCTTCAATGCTAACCTCTTGGTTAGCAGGTGACACAGGAATCAGTAAAATTTGACCAGAAAGATGCAATATATCCTCTCGATTATGCAGTGAACAAGATAGTATGAAATTGGCTTAACAGAAATACAAATTCACTGGCAGGGAGTTATAAAGCATATGTATTTTATTTATTCTGAAACACTTACTGTCATCCCTATTCATTGTCTATTGTGCTGCTGCTGCGGGTGGATGATACATGCACGTATTCTACCCCAAGGCAGCATGAGGAAGCAGTGACCTCACTGCCAAACTCAACACTAATCTGAACAGAGCCTAAGGTTTAGTTCACATTAGTGGTTTTTATAAGCAGTTTTATTGGTTAAAAAAAAATCTCAAAAAATAGTTCACATTGGAACCAATAATTCATTTTTTTGGCTTTTTTCTGGGGGTAGAATTGCTGCATGTCACTGGACAGCATGGTGGCTCAGGGGTTAGCACTCTGACCTTTGTAGTTCTAGGTCCCAGATTCTAATCTTGGCCAGGATGCTATCTGCATAAATTTTGCAATTTCTCCCTGTTTGCAATGGTTTTCCACGGGTATTCCGTTGTACTCCCACATTTCAAAAACGTGCAGTTAGGTTAATTAGCTTCCACCCCCCCCCCAACAAAAAATTGACCTTAGATTGTATTAAGACATATGACTATGGTAGGGACATTAGATTGTGAACCCCTTTGAGGGGCAGCTAGGGAAATGACTATGGACTTTGAAAAGCTCTACCCATCTATATAACTGAACTGGAAGAATTTGTCACCAGTATGCAAGATATATTAATGGATCTTTCCTGGCAAGATCAACAGGCAATAATTCTGTTAAAGAAGGGCTCAGAAAAACAAAAAAATCTGCAATGTTAACAATAGTTCTACTTTAACTGTTTAGCAGCCTGAAGTGCTAGTGCTTTGACACTGCACAAATTGATTTATTTAACAAAAGGTTAGGCTGTTGCCTTGAATTTTAAAAGTCTACTTCCACACTGCAGGTGAAGGAAAGATCTTTTAGGAGGGGTTTCTGATGTGCGTACATAATAGGAAGTTACATAATATATTCTGTTGCCCCTACGCCGGAAAATAATTTTCCAAGTTTGGTGATATCACTTGAACTGTTGCTTGCTACAACAATAAGATAAATAGTTTGTATAGAAATTAGGGGCGTGTCAATTACTTTTAGGACAGAAAACCCCCAAGCATATTACACTAAAGTAGGATCCTTCAAGTAACACATAACATGTCACTTACAACAGCGGTTGCCAACCAGTGGTAAAAAAAATATTTGGGGGTCCCCGGCTCTGGTCGGTGCACCCCCGAGCAAAGTCAGGAGAAGGACCTTGTTGGCAGGATGCACCCGCCAGACACGTGGACAATGTCCCCTGTGCAGTTCCCAGTTCTCTAGACACAACCTGCCCACTCTGCCATCGCAGGCTCAGATCTGCGATGGAAGAGTGGGCGGGGGTATGTCATAATGACATCACTCTGGGGGAGGTTTTTCCCCCTTTGAGTGGCATCTGGCTTCCCGGGCATGCGCAGTTTGGAGCCGGTGATTTTAGTGGCCTGCGGAACCGAAAAGGTTGGCGACCACTGACTTACAACATATTATTTGTCTGTACCACATGAAGAGTCTGCAGAAATGTTTTGAACTATACTACAATATGTAATTATCTGATAAATCTGTAGTGATGTACGGCTTGCACAGAAGTGGTGTAAGCCCTGAGAAGGGCCAAGGTGCAGAGTCTACTGCCAGTTACTGCCAGGTTATGGTCCTTCGGCACACCAGGGTGGGCAGGATGATACACATATACCAAATCACTAAGCAGAAGAATTGTCAAGGAAGTCCGGGGTCAAGGCAGGCAGCAAGCAAGAGAGGTCAGGTCATAAGCCAGAGGTCAAATACCAGGGATCCAAAAAATAAGACACCAGTGACACAGGGAACACTGGAAGCTACAGTAGAAAAATGTGACACAGGACTTTCCACAGAGAGAAACACTGGAACAGCACAAAGAAATAGGCTGGAAACAAGCTGAGCAACAAGGGGTAAAAGCAGAAGCTGGACAGAGGAAACAATGAATCAACCAACAGGTGTACAGGAACTTGCTAGCAAAGCTAGGGGCTCAGCACTAGTGGGGACACATTGTATGAACACTGAGTGCTTAACGCTAGCTAAATAGCCAAGGATAATTAGGAGGCTATTTCCTGATTGGCCAGTGGGATGGGAGAGGGTGATAAAGCTTTGGAGTGTTGGCATTCCCAGAGTCAGAAATGTCTGCATGCGCAGGAGAGACATCTGTACTTTAGAGAGGAAGAGAGTGTGACAGCTGCAGGTTACCCATTCGGTCTTTACTACCACAGCAGTGTTAAGTGTTTTGTTTTTTTTATATAAAGGTTATAAAAGTGTCAACAAAAAATGTGGTGATAGCTCTGCTTAAAATAAAGCAGTATTTTTTAATTTCACAGATGCAACAGTAAACCACTTACCATGTAAGTAACCAAAAATAAAACTTTTTTTAGGCTAGATATTTATGCTGATTTAAGTGCAAATATACTTTATATCCACCTATTTTATAATTTATACATACTATTTTCCACAATTTACCAAAATATATTATATAAATATCTTTTCTTTAATCCATCTTCCTTTAGTGCATATTTTCTTTTCTTGTACGCACATAAATTGTTCATTACTACAGACAGCAATACCATTATGTAAAGAACAAATACATGCTGTAATTCCCAACTAAGCACAAGTCAAACATAAAGTAATCTCATACAGCCTTACAAATTGGACCATGCTAAGATGTAATTGTAGTTGTTTTGCAATCAAAAAATTCACTTGAATACCAAGACATAAAAAAAATACTGGCAATGAGCAACACCTCCAGTGTTTACAAAAGCAGCCCATTTAGTAGACAAAAAATACATTTTTAAAATATGCTTCTGTTGTCAAAAGGTTACCATTAAAAAAATAACTTGACATTACTGGAAACATTAACTTATTGTGCTTTCAGGTTACAATTGCTGCTAGTCAAGATCTTGAAGAACCCTTGGATTAATTTGACAACACTGTCGGTGCCACAAGGACCTGGGATTATTCCAATTACAAGCACCCAGTGTATTTTTATCAACCAAAAAAGAAACTGTTCCTCTTCTATAACTACCATTTGTCATTTTTGTAAAAGACGCCAGGTTAACATGATTTATTGGAGAAGTAAATAAATATAAACATCTTCAAGGATAGAATAATTGCAGGTAGGAAAAAACAACAGATTGACTCTCTGGGATTCACAGGTGGAAAAAGCAAAACAGAAGCTGAGAAATAGTAATTAAATGTGGCAGCCTGCATTCCAATGTTGTGATTACTATTAGTTTGGGAAAGCTCTTACCATAGCGCATGGATTTAATATGCAGAAATCAAAACTGTAGCAGCATTTACAGCTGAGCTTGATGCGTTTAGGTTTGAGGCCAGGACAGGCATCACAAGCACGCTTGTACTGTCTCCTGAGATTTAGAGCAGCTCCACATACAAAAAATTGCTTCCATCATCTTGAATGACACTAATAATTTTTGGTATGAAAGCAGGTAATGCGTATTGTTAAAACCACTTGTCTTTCAGCAGAAACTGAACAAAAACATATGAAGACGTAGGCAAAACTTTTTCCACTGTCCACTTGCTTCTGTGTCAAAGATTAAAGAAAAATATGTGCTGTATCAAAGTCAGTAGCCATAACCATTGAATGTTTTTTTTTCTTCTAATAGCAGAGTATTACCAATTTCATTTTCTCATGATAAAATCCCAGTGAGCAATCATCTGACAATCTGTGGGGTCTCCAAAATTGAACTCTAAAAGCTGTGCATAAAACGCTGATGGCAAGCACCAATATTGCTTCTGCGGCTTCCATTTTGCCATTCATCTATATTTAGATACATATACATATATATATATTTGAGATTGTGTACCCCACAAAAATCAAACCTAGTACATGAATAGAATAAAAATTAGCACCATGCAACAGTATTTGACCAGAAAACTGATGAAGACTGAAACTTTGTTGTAAGCCAGGGATATCAGCTCTTTCTCAATATATGTTAATATAAACAACACAAAATCTTGTTAAACATCAGTTTCTACCAACTGTAGTCCAAAAAGAAAAGGAAATACTCTCAAAAGCATCAATATTAATGCTGGTTCTTGGACTAAAATCAGAACAAAGTGTCATAACATTACATTTATTCACAGAACTATATTGTAATAACTGGTATATGTCTACTAGTAAAACCAGATAGATGAGAATATATGGTAACACTGTTCACCTAGGAAAGAGTTGTGTGCCGTTGGCATTAAAAAAAAAACACAAAATTCCTCCCTGGGTTGTGCTCAATTGATTAAATCTACTTCAGTCTTCTATTCTAAGTCATTGTGGTGGAGTAGACTTTTCACGGGGCAAATAAAATGTGTCAATGGATTCCAAGTCTTCATTACAACAGAAAAAGTGGATAATCATGTGATAGAAACTTTACTGAATTAAACTGAGGATGTAGATTGATATTTTACAGTTACATATTTTACAGAGACACACCTGGCAGCAATGCTGTTGGATCCAGGGCTGAAAGATTTTTAGATCCGATGACTGTAGAAGGATGGAACAGTGCTATGTTTGATAACAGCAGATCAAATTGTTGTTGAGAAGTTGCAAATTTACAAATGGACAAATTAAAGTTCAAAACTCTGACAAATCAAAGGCAAGTTTTAATGGGAGACTTATTCAAAAGTAAAGGAAACCATATGCGTGATGAATGATAAAGTAAATGCATACACATCACTAAACCAAGTTATTGCTCGACTTCTTAGGCTGTATTGTGCAAATAAAGATGGAGAGTTGATAGACATTAATTTAGTGAAGTACAGATAGAAAAAAAAAAAAAAGAAGACGGGATAGAATGTGTATGGATTTCTAATCAAATCAAGAGAATGGGACTGCAAAAATATAATGTGCCTGACGACACCCCAAATTTAGGTGCATGTTAATGATCACCTGCTGTGTACCCCACATAATTTCACACAAAATAGTTTAATCTCCTGAGGGCCAACTGAGGGGACACAAACAGAAGTTGAGCATGCAGCCTAAACTATATTCTTGCTTTGTCTATGGCTTTAAAATTCTAGTTTTAGGAAATGAGTGACACAAAAATAAAAAAAATGTTGCTAACTACAAAAGCGAACTGTACTCCAACTTCTCATTTTAATTAATGTTTCCTAAACAAATATGACTACTGGTATTATACATGTGCTAAAACCACCTAAATAACTTGGCCTAAATAAATTAGCTATCCCTATACATACTCACCTAGTTACATAAGTGACCCTTTTCTTTTGCCATCTATGCAAACATATGACAAAAATTCAATTAGAAATTACAAAGCAAATGAAAAAATTTCCTTTACTTGCCACTACAGACAAACAGAATAATCTTACAATCTTAATACAATAAAAAAATCACAATGTATCCTTGGCAGTTAGACCACTAATTTATAATATCAATAGCATGGATGTTCTATCCAAGTAGCCAATTTAAAATTGTATGGGATGTAATCACGGTACCTAGGTGGCCATTTGGATTTCTTCCAATCATACACCGTTATATATTTGGTAAACTGTGCATTTCCCCTTTTTCTTTTATAGACTCTAATTGAGTAATTAAAGTTAGTAAAGTAAATGGCTTCTTTGTTATTGACTATAGAAAAAAGGCTGCAAGTAGTATGGCTTTCCCTCACAAATTGTCTTTGGGTTGTGACTACAGTGGGACTTAAGATTGAGAGCCTTTTTGAGGGACAGTAAGTAATATGACTATGGACTTTGCAAGGTACTGCGTAAAATGTTGCAGTTATAAATAGGCTAAATACTTTTTAATAATATGAGTTTTTATAAAATCTTTATGCTAATTTCTAGCTTTGAAATATTGAGGTAATAAAAGAGTGGTCCCACTTTATGAGAAAGACAGGTGGCTGCTTTATGCCAAGTTCCAGAACAAAAGATAAGTAACAGGAGTAATCTGCTCAAAAAAAAAAACTAACACTAATGGTACTGTAAGTTGTAAATATAGTGATTATTGCATTGGGTTTCCTGAAGACCTGAAAGTTCTTTCAAGGGGTTCCACCCCATTTCAAAAAGGATCAAGAAACCCTGGTCTCTCTGTCTGTCATGTGCTATATTCAGTTATTAAAAATGTAACTCTAGCTAAATAATTTTTTGTGTGGGAAACAGGTATAACATTTTATTGCTGTTTTCAATTGCTGTTGTAGAAAAAAAAATATTGTGGCCCTATGAAAAGTGTTCTTTAGCTCTCATTTTTATGAATAAAAACTTCTCTCTGTTTGACTAGTAATCAGTTTTGTTTTTTGTTTTTTCTGGGCGGTTTATATATCTTTTGGAGACATTTACTGTTGTTTAATGGTAGTGTTATTTGGAAATAGGAGAAGAAATGGGGAAAAATCTTTACCCTTTCCCTGACCTAAACCAAAGCACACAAATTTTTTACTGCATGTTCCTTGATCTTAGATGAGGTGGCTGTATTTTTTTCTATGTTGTTTTTGTTTTGTGTACAGTTTAATTACTTCCAGACCTAGGGTGGCTACCCTGTTTTCTCCACTGTATCTTCAGTGGAAGCTTGGTTGTCTTTCAGCCTTCTCTACTAAATTGAACTTCAAAGACCTCTTCAAACCTGTTACATGAGGGGATAGGGGCATTTTTAGGAAAGATACAGGGATACCACATTTGTGTCATGATCGTCAGGTACAGTGCAAATGAAACCACCACAAGGCCTGGTAAGCAGCAATATAATAAATGTCTCTTTTGGCGTTGGGTAGTCGAGCACAAGCACATGTTCAAACCATAATAACTGCACATACAACCTTGAGGGAAGGTTGTGGTTGAAAAGAATGGTCTGGCTCCAAGGCCTCTTTAACTATCTGTGTAAAACTATCACACAATGGATGTTCAAACAAGCTTGCTGGGCTTTAATCATGCCTCAGAACCATTAATAATGTAATATGCAAGCCTTTTCTTACAGGAGAATTTATTTCACTTTTATCCTTATGGAGCTAAGCATTATTAATAGATTACATAACTAGGTAAATGTGGTTCTACCTGGTATATGGTGGTTTCTAGTATGCTTATTTCCCTAATGGTTAAACTTGATGGACTTATTTGTTATTCAAATATGTAACTATATCTTTACTAATTTGATGCTGTGTTCACAGAAAGGTTTAAAAAAACTTAACAAACGTGTCAATCTAATAATTTATTAGCTAAACAAAAAAATGCAAGGGAGAGTAAGGGAGAATAATGTTTAGACATTGTGAGATAAATGTGTACCGCACACTTGTTCTTCCTGTTTGACATAATCACATTCTCTGGCATTATTAATTATTCCTAGCAATTGCTGCAAGGTTTTATCTTTCTCTTTAAGTGGACATCCACTGATTTCCAGCAAAGCTGTACACAGCAGTAAAAAGAACATCCGGATGCCCCTGTAAAATGAAATCTATGCAAATCACAGCCTGCATAAATGACAGAAATATAAACTAGCTCTGTGCTAGTACAATGAAAAATCAGGAAAGAATTTCTGTCTCTTATGGATTTACAGAAATATATTCAATAGTTATGGAAACCACTTACATTTAACAGGCACAGAATTAAGATAATGTAATTCATCCTAACATGGCATATTGCTGTTTATGAATTATGAACAGGGCAGATCAGATCTGTTTTATCACACAGCTCCAGTAACTAAATACTAAATAAAACGTTTCCTGGGAGGAAATCTATCAAGAAAATAATATCTGTTTAATTATATGTAATGGGTGTGAAATTATCGATTTATTTTTCTTCTAGCTATTCTTTGCATTCTTTTGGTGACCTGAATCTTGTTTAATTCTACAATACCAGGTTTTGACAACACTGGTGGTGAAATCTGTAACTGATGGCAGATCAATAGTGAAGGGGGTGCAGAAGAGATATAGCAACCCCGTTGAAAATGTTGCCAATATTTACATATCAGGGCAAGTGTTGGTTCTGCCAAAATGTAAAAAAAGAAAATAGATGATTCTTTTTTCAAATTTTGGTTTTCTTGCTGCCGACTCCTAGGTCTTTGTGTGCTATAACTATGTGAGAGGAACTACAGTGTGGAGAAGAAGACACACTATCCAACACACCTCAAAGTTTTACACAGCAGAAGAGGACATAACTTTTGTACATTGTGAACATTTCAAGGGTTTTTTTTGTCAACAGTTGACAGTCACTTTATAGTATGAATTCACCTTTACTGCAATTACATATGTTTTTGAGAACTCTATTACTCACTTCTCAGTCTGTTCTATACAGGCACGTGTCAGAATCTTCTCTGCCAGACTCATTTCATACAATAATTATTTTATTTATTTCTTGTGGAGAGTTTTATATATGCTGAGAACACAAAGTTCTATGCAACTAAGAATAAAGAAGGATCTTACTGGATTTGGGAAAGAGAAAGATAAGTCTGTGAGGGAGGCTGTTGGCTTTTGGTTTTCACAATACATGTAAGTGACCTAAATGTGCAGTTAAACCTTTTAAACATGAAGCATAACATAATTAGATGTGCTAACCAGAAAGTCTGGATTATGCATTATTATTGTACTGGAATACCTTTGTTACCAAGGGCATATCACACCTCTGTCATTCACAGTTTTATCCACTGATGTACTCCCATTGTACGAAAAATAATAAAGTGGGCCAAGCCTTAAAATTGAGAAGTTCCTTGTAGAAAACCAGGATCCGTTGGGAGCACAGAATAAAACTTTCCAGTTTACCAAAGTTAATAGCAGAAGTCCTGCGGTATAAATGGTGCAAAAATTAAGGTCAACTACCATTAATAAAATTCTTGTTGGCAGCCCAGATTTAGAAAATTGACGAAAAAGTCCTGAATGCTCTGATTGACGTAAACAGTGACATAAGGAACAGCAGTGAGAGATATTCTGCAACTAACTCATCAAAGTTTACGGTTAAAAGATTGTTGCATCTCTGAAACTCACCTTTACTTCCGCAGATCCCTCGATCTCCCCAGAGCTTCCTGGATTGGGTCCTGCGCTAAGGAAGCATCGGCAGACACCATCCCCTTTATTCCTCTTCCGGCTTCTGCCTACATCACCCGATCTTGCACTAAGCAGATGTGAGATTGGGTGACGTAGGCTGCTCTAAATGGGGGTAAAAAGAAGTGCCAATCTCACTGTGCATGCATGAGATCGTAAATAAAGAAAAGAAAATAATTTTTACCTTACATAAAAAGGTTGTCTACCCCTTTATGTAAAAAAAATTTTTTGTGATAAACCCACTTTAAATTCACTATATAAATGAAGGGAGCCCGGGTGATCACCTAATTCCTTATCCCAATAACATAGAAGGGAAAGAAATTGTTTACAGAAGATACATTGAAAAGAAGATAGCATTGTTGATCCTTTCAGTTTAATGAGCAAGGCAATGCATAAATATTGAATTACTTGCAAGATTAACCTCCTGGGCGGTTCATTTCAATCTGGATTTATATGTTAAAAAGCAGTACATTCTCTTTCATGAAAATTTATTTTACAGTATATTATAATAGTATGAGTATAATAAAGTTTGAAACACAAAATCATGTAAAAATAATACATTTATTAATAAACTTTGACATGATTTTGTGTTTCAAACTTTATTATACTCATACTAATAAAATATACTGTAAATTAAATTTTCATGAAAGACAATGTACTACTTTTAGACATATAAAATCATTGTATTGCATTCAATAGTTATTTTGTATTTAATGCAATACAAAATAATTTGAAATTCCCGCCACACCCCTAGGGACTGCTGTACACTCCAACGTCACTGGGATCTCCCGAGGAACGTCAGGGTACTTGTCGGGGGACAGATCGTCGAAGAGGATGCGGCTAGAGGATGGCAGGAGACTGGAGGACACCTGAGGATGCCAATGGGACCAGGTAAGTGTTTATTTTTTTACTTTTTTAACTACCCCAAGTGCGACTCGGGGTTACTGCTTTCAGCTTGTTTTTTTTTTTTTACTCCAAGTCACACTCAAGCTTACCGCTGCGGAGGTTAATAAATATTGTCTTAATTTGCTGAAAGTGTTATTGGCATGAAATAGGAAACCTAAAGCAGCCACCACATCTAAGGTCTGGTATGCTGCAGTATATTAATTTTCTTTTTGGGTTCAGATATCATTTAACATGTTAGCAGTATTTTTCACCTTGCTTTTTCTCATCTCATCTTTTTTTGCTTTACATAATAGCTTCCAAAAACTGAGAAGAGAAGACAATTCACATTCTTGTAAATGAACAACATAGCAATTTACTGTATTTCAATATCCTTTCATCTTTAAAAACGATCCTTATGGGGCTACATCTGATTTTGTATAAATAATATTGTTACAAAAGAAAAAAAAAATCAATTCTGATTACAAGATACAAGACAAGCTGAAAACTCAGTGTGCCATATAAAGCAATTCATATTTTTGTAAAGAATTCCATCTTTGGCACTTAATATGGCCCAGTGATTCTTTTTTAGATGACAGGCTTTTGTCTGTAACCTTGAACATCTTTTGAACATAACATTAACGCTTCACATTGCTGGATGTCAAGGACAGCTGCTTTCAATAACAAGGGTTATTGAACCCTAACAGTTACTACCCCTATATACACAGAAAAGCCTATTTCAATAAAACACACATTAATTATCTGACAAAAAAAAAAAAGAAAAGAAAAATCAGGTACTGTCTCTGCTAAAACAGAAACACTAATATATAGTGAAAGAATTAAGCATTAAGTAAATAGCATTAACCCAAAGTTCATGTTCCAGGCTAGGGTATAGTACACGCAGTTCTAACTGCTTTTTTTTCTTTATTCCACATAAATAACCAACAGGTAAAGTATAAAATGCACCTGTACCTGGCTGCTTAATTTATTTGCTGCTGTAGCCCCCATATATGCTACAGCCAAGGGTGACTTCTGAAAGGCCAAGGAGTTGATAACAGCATATTGCTAGGAATTCTGACTCCAGCATTTAGGAATCAGTGATTGTTTCTGGCAATATGTCACTCAGGCATTATGTGAAGAGAAAAGAATGCCTACATGGAAGATTCAAGCAGTGATTAGGACCACTAGAAGATACCACGTGGCACTGAAGGGTTCTATCCATTTTTGTGAGGTCATTTTAATTTACGTGTACACCTATATTTTCAAAGTTCACTTGACAGCTTTCAAACTAGTTTCTAAAGCAACATCAATATAGCATTTTAATTTTTAGTTTTAGGAGGACATCCAAGAAACCTACAATCAACAAAAACAAACAATTGTTTCAATCAGTCCAGGAATAAAGTCATAATATACAAGTATGCATTTAAAAACCTATTTAACTGTGTATGTTACCAAGCATCTTTTATGCATACACAGCCCCAAAAACACACATACAAATAAATGAAATACACTTAAAGTGTACCTAAAGCTTGGATATCATTATGATAAAATAAGTAGAAAATCTTTAAAACACAATTAGCTATTTAAATTTACCTTGTCTCATTTGCTTTGGACAATGCCACCTCTTGCTTTGCGAATGGCTGCAAGTCTACCACACATCAGACATAACATGTCTCTACTGCAATAAAAAGCTTGTCTGTTTACATTTTTTAGTTAATTCCACTTTAAATTTGATATTTATGAGCAATCCCTGATTATGCATTGTGCAGTGACTGTGACATTCAAATTTTTATTTAGCTACTGAATTAGTGTGGTGACAAGGTGTTTAAAAAAAAAAACAGAGATCAAAAGCCAGATCTAACCTAACCTCTATCTGATGAAAATATAAGAAAGGAAATGCAGAAGCATTTGAAATGGTCCAGGTTTTGCCTACTACTGTTATAATGAATAGCAGTATTGAAGTACCTTGAGCAATGACCTCAACTACATATCATTAACTTGTCAGCTATGTATGTAGCTGCAAAAATGAAACACCAACAAAATGGAGGAACCAAAGCTTGGAGACCAATATATATTTTACAAAAATAAATAATTCTGTCCAAAAGAAGCATCATCTGAGCTAGGGTGGTGGGGAAAATAGGACTTATTGTAATTGTAGTTAAAAGATTACTAAACTCAAGAATTTATCCTCATTCTCTCTCTACCTGTATGCCTTGTTTCACAAATACAAGTCTTGTCTCTTCTGTTAAATTTCTTATCTTCATTTTATTGAGCATCGGATTTAACATATTGCTATGAACCAACATTTTCACTGATTTTCGGATTAGATTTATAATTCTCCAACCACTACTTAAAATTATATCCTGGGCATCTCTGCACCACTTACTGGTGACAGATTGACCTACCTGGTCATGCAAAGTCTGTCACTTATGCACAGGAAATAGATCTATATATATGAAGTATTAGTACTTATTTCAATATGCAGTTGTGTATACAGTATATATTGTGCAAGAAACATCTTTTTCTAATATATTTTGTTCTTCAAAAAAAATACTATCAGCATCATAATTCCTGGGAAGAGTAGCCAATGCAAGAAAATAAGATTGAGTTTACAAATGTGATCTAAAACTTTGATTATTAAAGGACAGTTCTATATATTTTGCTGTATCACAATAATATTTAGTAATGAAAACATAGTTAACATGTTTGTGTAAATATAATCCTATATCATATTGAATTATGCTTCCATCTTTGAGCCCCTATACATGCTGAGACTTTGATGCGCTATTTTGCTTTATAAGCAGAAGTGATCAGCAGGATTGCCTAATTAGTTACATTCATACCCAGATCTACAAATCCTAAAGATATTATGGCAAAATGACTTCAATGTTTGAGATCAATGCTCCATATCAAAACCGCATTTGTTTGGTAACCAATAAAGAGAGTCAGGGACATGTCAACTTTTATTTGTTTTTTTCTATTACAGTTTTATGTGCTCAATATGCTTGTTTTGTTATACCTATTTTGCAAAACGTTTGTTTTAAAGAAATGTAGATTATTTCATGGGTTTCATTACCATCTGAGCTAGAATCCCATCATTTATTCCAACCCACTGTTCCTGTAATAGTGTTTCCAATAGGGGGAAATATTACAGGTTTACAAGTCAGGTGTTGTATTAAATTTCATGAACATTTGCCAACACTTTATTGTATGCATTGTTTGTATGTTTTACTGTGATGGCTGTTTTTGAGTTGTACAGAATAAAGAAAATTTTTTTTCTTTTCTAATATGTCCCCTTGTTTTATTGTTTTGTATGTCTTGTTCTCTCTACACAGAAAGGTAGAAACTTCCAAAGGGAGTACAACTGTAATAATATAATAGCTTCCCAACATTCTCTAGTTTTTCTACAAAAAGGGAAAAACGTATATATATATATATATATATATATATATATATATATATACACACACACACACATCACATGATACAATGAAAGATGATTACACAGAAAAAAATGATTGGTGCTAAGGAAATATATTTGCAAAGCATGTCATCAAAGGCCAGACACCCTGTGAAAGCAAGAGGCAATGCATTCTGGGAAGCTAGACATGATATGCCTATTATTCACAGGAAGTGCTGCACTGATCATGTTGTAAAACAAAAGGTGTAAGCAGAGTTATTAGTTTAATATTTTTTGCCACATCTTTGTTTGAATAGGATGGGAATTTTGCTTTTATTCTGGTCTGTCTCCATGCATTTTTCTCGCAAGTAACATGTCAGTTTTATAACAGCATACATGTATCAAAGTGCGTCACTGACACCATCAAGCTATGTATTTTTTTTTTTTATAAAAGACCTCTGAAACGTCAGGTTGCATGCTGGCATGTGCAGTAATGTGGAAGATATTCTATTACAAGTTAGCAATACTGACACTTCCAAGGTCCATATGGCAGAGGGGTCTTGTAGAATCACCTACATATTTATATAAAACAATCTCCTTGAACACCCCTTAAATCTAGAAATAAACATTATAAAAAATAAGTGTAATTTAAAGCTTGCAAAAAGGTCGATATTTAAGTCAACATCCTTAGTGCTGTCCTACCCAATCACTTTCTTGAATATTTTCACACAAAATATATGACTACTGTTGTTTAAAATTCATCTAATGAAAATATCATAGAAGCCTAATCTATAATCTATATAGTGCTATCAAACAGACACCCAGCTGGGTTATTCATGAAAAGCATTTTAAAATAACATTTAAAGAAATAAAATGACAACTTTAGTAGCTGCAGAAAGTCAAAGACAAGACAATGAGCAAAATATCAGAGTTGCTGCCTATAGTGAACAATCAGAATTTGCATTTAAATTTTCCATTAAAATGAAAGGTGAAACCAGACCAATTTTGTGCTTATGTTCTCTTCTTCAGTTTTCATGAATCAGCCACATTGTATTTTATAAAAATGATTACGAACTCTATTCAAGTCTTGTTCACTGCTTAAAACAATGTAAGAGAAACAACATACTGAAATAATCATACATATATATATATATATATAAATATATATATATAAAAAAAGTTGAGAACTCATTTAATGTACTTGTACTATGAGAAAAGAGATGCAATTGGAGAACTATTTCAGAAGATCACTCTTTTTTTGATTACTTTTGACAGCTCTCTTTTCTCTGCATGTTGCTGCTATCTGATTTATGATAAGAAAAGGGCTTTAAGAATACTCATTTATGTCAGAGCAGTCAAGTTAATGGTAACACCACTGCATTAAATAACACTGTTATGTCTCCATTGCAAGGCTGTATATACCAGTAAGGTTTAAACAATGTTGCATTGTGAAGACAATTCACAACCGTGATTGTTCTGTATTTGACAACACAGTTGAGTACTGCCCATAATACTTTATTTGGACTAACAGTTCTTGGAGCAGCATGCAGAGGTACACAAAGCTTAAGCAAAACATTAAAGAAAACTTCAGGTACACAAGAAATGCCTACAACCTCAACCCTGGAGAAATGGGTTTTAGAATAGGAGGCAAGTCACTGAGGTGTGAATAGTCATAAAACCATTTTACTGTACAGATTCTCTGTTGATGGAAACAATTTTATTAGTGACAGTTTCCACAGACAGTAAAGAAAAAAGAAAAGAAAAGAAAAGAACAAGCCCCACTGCATCCTACCCCAAAAAAAGAACATCTACATACAGATTTAGAAAGTAGAAGTCCACTTTTAGTCTGCTATCATGTGAATAGTAATTCATAGTTCAAGTTTATCCTTTCCTAAGTATATTTTTAAAGGATCAACATTCTCACCTTCCTTAAAATGATCTTGTGAGAAATGATGTTATGTTCATTATGTTCTTTTATGGTGTTTCTATTGTGAGGGATTAGCTTCAAATGAATTACCTGAATAGAGATATTCTGGTCACTAGTTTAGATTTCATTCTGCCCACTTTTATTTGCCTCCAGCACAGGAAACACAGTAAACACAGTGTTTCCATGGAGTACTAGGTCAGCAAAAAAATATATATATACCCTTTTAATATCCTTTGATTTGGTTTGAGACAATACAGTTTTGCATTAATCTTGCAGGCTTGTTAGTAGCACAGTCCACTGACAGTCCTTTCCTGTCTTCCTCATTTTTTCAAGTGGTACTGCTGCAGTTACCTAAATTTAGCTAGTCCCTAATAAAGTTATTAGGAGTATCTTTTCTCTTTCATTTTTCAATGCCGTAGCATTTCCTAGCAGTTTTTTAAAATCTTCATGGAGCATTCTGACATGGAGCTTATCAGGAAAGGTAAATTATAAGTATTATAAGTAATACATTTTCCATGTCAGCACACAATGGTAAATAACTAGCACACCCAGGGAAGGAAGTTCAAAAATACTTAAAGCACACAAAGAAAACCAGTAGACAAACCTTTTTAGACCAAAACTTACAGCAGTTAAGGTTGACAGTTCAATGTAGTATTGACATAATGTGTTAGCAGGAGACTGGGTTGCTGCCTTACAGTAGGTGTACACTTCAATAGCCGCTGTGCAGGAAGAGGAGATGATATGAATGAGCTGTGACCCCTAAAAGGATGTTAAAATCGTTTCCTGGGCCCCCAGATATACAAGGTCTGTGTGGGAAAAGGAAGGCTCTTCTATAAATTCATCATCCAGCCAAGTCTTTTATTGGAGATTAAAGGATTTCTTTATTTCTTGCATGTACACACCTTCACCAAATGGTGCATAATCGCTTGAAGGATTGTTATCCCTTTCACTATTGTAGGCACAAACCTTGTACACAAATAGTGCATTGTCACTTTAAGGGCTGTTATCCTTTACTCTGGCAGAATGTTGTCACTATAGAGGCTATGAATCCTTAAACTTTTGCAAGTACATTTGACTACTAGTATCTTCCATTGGGAAAACCTACATTTTTATTTATGCCTTTTTCTTTCTTTTTAGCACGATTTTAAATCCCTTATTATCAGACAGAAGCTGGAAATAAAGTACATTTTGATAACCATATATACCAGCTAACAGACTCACCTTAAGCTGTCAGTGCTTAGTGTACTTGCTGCCTTATTAGGCTTACCCCTGAACAGCATTGAAACATAATAATTATCCAATCCATGAAATTGATCTGGTCCAGGATTTAAAACGTTTGCTAAAAAATAGCAAATGACTTTGAAGAAATCCATGCCAGGTTTGCTTCCTTCACCATCATGTTCCCGCCTCCAAACTCCACTGTCGGTATGTTGTGCCATTTCTCCTCCAAACAAGGTGTTTGCAATAATATCCAAAGAGTTCATTGGTTGAGTGCGTTACTTATTGTTTTCTTTGAAACAACTGTACCTGCTAATTCAAGGTCTTTCTAAAGCTCTCTGTGAGTGATCCCTGGCTCTTGGACAACTCTTCTGAATATTCTTTTAACTCTTATGTCAGAAATCTTGCAAAGAGCAACTAGTAGTGGCCAGTTTAGGTTAAAATGATGTTCTTTTCACTTCCAGAATATGACCTTAACAATGCTCACTGGAACATTCAGACGCTCAGAAAAGGTCTGTAACCAATGCCATCAGAATATTTTGCAACGAAAAAGTCTTGAGAGCTATTTTACCCCTTATGAGTTGTTTCTTGTCTGATATCTGGTAATGGGAAGCCTTTTTACAGATCTAAACCAGCTGATATTAATGCACTGATATGGGGCTGGATTGCTTTCTAAATACTGACAGACGTCACCAGGTTTCTTGGTGTCTTTTTGCACCTTTTTTTCTTTGTGTGTTCAATACTTATTCCTTGTGCAATTCCACTTTATTACATATAACTTAATTTATGAAAGTATTTGTTTTGATTTCTTTGTAGTTATAGGATTATTTGGGTGTTACTGATATCTGATACACATTTTGTGTCAATAGCCCCATTTAAAATATATTTACTAAGAATGTGGACATGTTCAATGCCTATTTCCCCCGCTGTATCATGTTCAGTGTTCTGGGACCTTAAAACAAAATTGACTGGTCAGTCAAGCACACAGCTCCCAACAAACCTCATGTGTGTATTGTAGGTCTCTTCTCCACACCCTTTATTGTGCATGTTCATTCAATATTATGACAGCTGTCACTTTTACTTATCCAATAACTAGGACCAATGAAGCTTTATATAAACTGAAGGAATAAATGTTCTCCAAAGAAATTGGAGATGATTTAATGACCAATCAGATTGCATGTTTTGATTTCCCAGACAAAGAGTGCAACTATTGACCCTTTAGTTGCCAATACAGTGGAAAAAAAATAGAGAAAGTCTCTTCACATAACTTATAAATGAGGAAGGTATTACCAATGGGCATAATGCTAGTGCTAATTTCCTCATTTGAAGGTAGACATTTTAAAAATAAGCTCTTGGGTATATTAAAGTGCTTGGTGTACAATCACGGAGTAGGCAGCAACTTACAAGAGTCTAAGCTTTCAAGAAATTATCTAGTTATGGGGATCTTCAGTATAGTTTTAAGCATTTACATTTCTGTGAAACAAAACAATTGGCTATGCAACAAGCAGTGTAATTAGGTTTAAAAAATGCTTTTAAATTTTCAAGTTAATGCAAGTTTTTGTCAGAGTTATGTTTTCTAAAGTTCTTACTTTTTGTCCTTTTTTTACTCTTTTAAGAAGAGATTTGGTAATAAATTATGAAACCTAAGCTTAAATAATACTTTTCATCCTTCCATATCAAAGCATTCTAGAGACAAGTTATTGCAATTATTTCAACAAATGTATAATTGCCTTAACATAGAAAATGCTCAGTTACTCCAGCTGAATATATTAAACAAAAGTCTCTCAGGTATACTACTTCTACATAAAAGGTAAGGTTGTTTATATTCAATTTTGTAGCAATTTCAGGATTTCATAACATCCAACTTATGTTGGCAAGATTTTTAACAATCAATAAATTAGACGTCCAAGCTTTTTCATATAGCATATAGTTACCATTTAAACCTTTCTATGACTACTGCACTCTATCCAACATACTACATACTGTGTTCTAACCCCAGCATTCTGTGTTACATACTATTGACTCCGATCTCTGCCTTACATGTAACTAAGAATGTGTTACATACTACAGACTTCTAAACTCAGCATTACAGACTACTGACCCCTGGGAACTTTTTATTATATGGTACTCAGCCCTGTAGCCTGCAATTCATACTACTGACCCTTATACTCTGCCTATACTATGCATGCTAAAAAAGCTTATTTAGAAAGTTTCCGTTTCGACATGCAACAAGCACCCACACTTATTTCGGAGTGCCACAGATCTTTTACAATCCCAGCAATTCCCTGTTTCACTACTATTACCAAGACAGGACAGGGAATGGAGGATCATAATATTCAAATTGTAAGATGACATTACATAATGAAGGTTTTGCAAAAAAATAAAATAAAATGAGACCAATAAGTAACATGAATCTAGAAATTCACTACCTAATTATGACAACTGGTGGCTATTTCACAGCTCCCTGACCCATCTCCTTGTACCAAGCTATGTGCAACAAAAGCCTGCATAGTGTCGGATACAAGACTTTTGCGTGTCCAGATCAATTCACCCTACTTAGAATAGCTGTATCGGAAGCATACAACAGATGTACAGTGAAGTGTCTTTACAGACAAGTCTTGTGTAGTTAACATTTTGCACTGGTTTAAAGCCGGTGGAAAATTTCTTTGTCGCCAACTTGTGGTGTTATAGGGTACAAACAGTAAACAATTGCTCTCAAAATAAAGCAAGATGTGTGTGCAGAACCTACAGCTTAGAACTGTGAATTCATTACAAAAATATGTGATGTACAACTTGCTTAGGATCCTGTTAGCAGCAACTACATTAAGAGACAATTCCGTTAAGTCCTACTGACTGACACGCTTGGTCAAACCCAAATGTAAAACCCACTGCAGGCTATGTGATATACTAAAGCTTTTTTATAGGTTCAGTGATACATGAATAATGCAATTGATAAAGCAACTTAAAGGTAGAGTCTGTGAAAGGCAAATAGGTAAACATTTTTTTCTTTTACACACTATTCCATATCTAGAATACATTTTAATCCTTTTCTAATGTCTGCGTTTTATTGATAAATATTTAGAACAAAAAAAAAAAAAAACACCTGAGTGTTTTATCCAAATTTTACTTACCAGAATCCAAATATATTTTAATCAAACCTAGTAAACTTTTTTGGGAGTAAGGCTAGGTACACACATGCAATAATTGTCATTAGAAAACGAACGATTAACGACTGATTAGCGATTATTCACGAATATTTTGAAGGATCATATTGTGCACAATTCTGTACATGCTGAAACGATACAATCGTTCAAATGTAATCCACCAATAATGTAGACACACTAGATACGTTCGTTTGAACGATGCAGGAAGTGACCAGTACAGGAGAAAGTGTATCAAAAAACAATCCACAATCAATGAACGACTGTACACACAATAGATAGTGAACGATTGTTGCCCAATCAAATCCTCTGGGACAGACGTTTTTTCCAGCAACATTCCTCGTTTATTGAATAAGACCTTAACTACATCACTGACTACTGTAATCTATTGACAAATATAACATTTTTAATTTATAATAAGAAGCTTATTACACTATAGATGTTACAAAATTGGGAGAAGAACAGATACTACCTGCTATAAGTAGCATGCAACAGAAGGCTAATATATTCATAATTTCGCAAGTCGAATTTTTTTTTTTTTTTTTCGGAAGAGTTTGACATGTGGCCTCATTTCACTCCTGCTCCATTCTTTGAATATTAGTTCTTTCAGGTGGAGAGAAAGCAACGGGCACCACTATCTTCTCCCGTCTTCTGTCTTCTTCACTGTGCAATGAAAATGGAAAAAAAAAGGTGCAGACCTCACTGCGCATGCGTGATAACAGCACTTTTTTTTCATTGTGGCAGGTAAGTGTAGAAGGAGCAGCCCAATGCCTCTTGGGAAACCCCATGTCACATATCCTAGGGGGCTTTAGTTTGCTCCTTTCCCACAGGCTTTGCCCTCCCATTCAGTCTTTACTGAAGGCTTTCTCTTTTTAGTTAACAAAAAAAAAATCACTTAAGGAGAGGGGAAATGAAGATCATTTTTACTTTATTTAAAAGGGTTCCTGTCAGTCACTTGGGAGCCTAACAGGACATGGGAAATTCCTGGCTCCTTTTAGCACGATCAAAAATCACTTATTTAGCAAAGCTCTAAAAGTCACTAGGGTAGCTGAGGTCTGCCAGTAGACTGATACATAAATAACCACCACTGTAACAACAAAACAAAACAGATACAGGGTAAACATGTATTTTTCTAAGGTTGAATGTAACTATACCAGCTAAGGGATCTGAAAAGCATTTATTTAGTGTGAAATAGTGGCAAAAATGTACTCATTCTCAAAAAACAGTAATAAGTTATATTTATATTGATAAACTAGAAAAACTAAAAATGTTTTGACAGAAATACTACAAATGTCCTATTTGTGTTGAATAATAAAAATGAAAAGAAAGATCAGATTATTAAAACGCACTGCTGTTCTGTGAAAATGTTTGACAAGTTGAATGACCTTAAAGCCTCCAGTCATACATTTATGTCAGCTTTCAATGGCTGATTATTTGGTTAAAAAAAAACAAAAAAACATTCCAGCCCAGGTCTGAGCTCAGAAACAACTGTTCTTTGTTTGTAAAATTTGACATGCTGCTTAAGACTAACCACAAAGTGATGCTGACCAAAACACAAAGCAAAAGCACAACTCATGCTTTATGTCCGTTTGCTCACAGGGTGTGGGGAACAATCATACATTCATACAGATGTTGTTTATGTGTGAAGGCCCTGTGCCAAGAATGAAAGAGATGCCCCTGTGGTGATTGAGGGTAAGGCCTGTTCACTAAGAAATAAAGAAGCTGAGCATTAAAATTCTGAAATAGCATCTTAGAATCATAATCAAAATTGCATTTTTTTTATTATAGTAATAATACAACCTAAAATAAGAATGTTAGGCAAAACACAAATGTGTTATCCTGGCATATCATAGCATTTAATATGGATGCTTGAAAAAAAAATTCTGCTTCCAATTCAAATACCAAACTGAGAACTGGAACTGGATGTAGACACTTTCAGAGATGCTTTTTAGTGAATAGTATTAATTACCATAAAGGTACTTTAAATTAAAATTATTATGCTAAATTTCTGCACCTTTGTCAGGCCACTGCATGTGTGACTCGTGCAAGCACAATCCACATCAGCCTTGACAGAAGGGAATAAATGGGATTTTCTGCCATTCAGTGTATTGGACAGCCCACATTCTATTGGAGAAAAAATTCCATTTTATAATGGTGGCTAATTAAAGGTATAGCATATTTTATGCCTTTTGACTACTAATTCAAAGAAGAATTCTTTTCTCAGTGACCACCAAAACAATTGCGCATTCTTGCTCCCAATTGGCCTGATTTATTAAAGCTCTACAAGACTGGGGGAGATACACTTTATTCACTGAACCTGGATGTCAATTTTTTTGTCAATTTACTCACTAATAGTATAACTTGGGCTTTATTACTACATCTGTTTGAGAGCCACTTATGCATGTAGTTTTTGTTACACAACATTTTTTTTCAGGCATGAAACATTTCAGATGAGTTCCTTTTATTACAGGATTTCAATATTACACAATGGGCCTGATTTATTGAAGCTCTCCAAGACTGGTGAAGATAAACTATCACGGGAGAACCAAGAGAGTGATCCAACAAACCTGAAATTAATTTCCTAAAAAATTATTTGCTATGTATTCAATCCATTCCAGGTTTGCTGGATCATCACAGGATCTCCTGACTGCCCTCACCTGTCTTGGAGAGCTTTAAAAGCCCTAGGACACAGAATGTGGCTGTCACTGCTCACATTCAACACTGTAGCCAACAGAATTGCCAAAAAAATATTTAAATAATGTGAATAAATATCTCCATGGTGTTCGATTTGTAAAACATTAATAGAGAGGAAAAAAAGTCAATCATATGGGCTCAGTCTGCTTCTTTTTTCCTACTTTTCACATTTAAAAGTATTTTTAGTAGCACTTTTGAGTTGATTGTAACGTGTCATTTGCCTATAAATTATCTTCCCTGCATGTTTTTTTGACCATCAGTAATTGGTGCCGTGTTGTGAATGTAATTGTTGTATACTTATAAGGCTAAAGAGAAGTATTATTAATGTGATTTCCAGTTTTACTTTCTTGATTTACCATATTGTACCTTAGCCACTAGAGGAACGGTAAATTACCCAGTAAAAAGTTTAACAAAAATTTAGAATACCAGTCACAAGCTTTTTGCCACAAAAGTCGAACATTTATGATCATCTCTGACAAAACAAAAAAAAAGTCTGGACAGTTTTCCCAATGTTGTTTAAGTGATCTGCCTTGTTAACTATCAGGGATAACTGAATTGTTCTCTAAATAGGGAGGGCATAGCGGGGAGCCTCCTGCACTCCCGCCTTCTGCCTCTCCACAAAACATAGTTAGGTCCATGAAATTTGGACAGAGTAAACTTTTTTTCTAATTTTGGTTCTGTACATTACCACAATTCAACCCACTGAATTAAAGCTGAAAGTCTGAAAGTCAACTGCATCTGAGTTGTTTCATTTAAAATTAAATGTGGTAATGTACAGAACCAACATTAGAAAAAAAGTTGTCTCTGTCCAAATATTTATGGACCTAACTGTAACAGCTCTTTCTGTGAACTAAAATATTTTTTAGTGACTAATATTGGACATTTGTACAGGGCAAATGCCTTGCATTGAGGAAAGAGAAATAAATTACAACTACTATGTAGAACTGCAAAACAGGATATATGTTTATATGCAGCATTCTACAATTTACTTGTCCACAGATATGGTGGCTGCATGTATTTCCTTTTTTTTCCCCTTTTAGTTTTCCCAGCCATCTGATTCTGTCATAAACTTTCTGTCCTAGGTTGACAGCATTGGTTCCCTTAACTGTGTCTTACATAGAGGAGGAAAAGCTTTGAAGTTAAGGTAAGAAAGCATTAACTCAGTCCACAGACATTTTCAAGGACACATGATTCTGAAAAGATGAACAGGAATGCTTCTGTACATGCAAAAATTGTATAGCCATAAAGTCTTGCAAGCTGCAATATTCTAAGTTTAACCTAAAGAGGAACTAAAAAAAAAAAAAAAATCACTCACCTTTACTTCAACAGATCCTTCGATAAGTTTGGAGCTTTTCTGGATTGAGCACCTTTCCGGAATCCATCTTCATCCCGGCACGGAGGAAGGGCCGGGTGCCACCGTCTTCTTGCTTCTTCTTCCTGCTTCTGGCTACTTTACAAAATCTCACACTGCGCATGCATGTGATCGGCATGTTTTTCCTCCAATTAAAGAAAAAGCTCCTTCTTTGCATACCCAATCTTGGGATGCGTGACAATGAGTATCTTGGGATGTGTGAACCTCCTGGGACACATGACGTGTGTATCTCAGGAAGCTCTGCACTCCCATTCAGTCATTATCCCTGTGACAATAAAGACAGAAGGGGACAGGCTTCATCCCACCCCACCAAAAAAGGTCATTTTTTAGGTCCGTTTAAAACACCCACTTATAACATTCATTAGCTGATTTCTATCCAATGCATATTTCACATTAAAAAAATAATTGAAAAGATTATATACTCCTTTTATTTGAAAAGTGGTTTCACTTAACACATTTGAAAACATACATTGTTGGATAATTGTGTTAAATTGGGTTATCATTTTATTCAGAGAATAACTGGAAAAAACTGGACCTCAGAACAGGAAGTGAAGGAAAATCTCTTGCTGAGTCTTGGGTAACCACAGGTTCCAACCTATTCCATACAAAATTGGAAAAAAAAGTTTTGTATATTTACAGTATACATTTAAAAGGAAAGCTTTCACGGAGAGATTATTTTTGCTGCCATTTCTGACCTGGTTCTAAAATATACTGCTTGCCTGGCAGGTGTTCTATTACTTGGGCCTTTAATTCTGAATCCCTGACCAAAATGGGTAAGTGTCTCAGCTAATGTTGCCACACAACTTGTCACACAGTTAGCTGCATCCTTGTTTCAGCCGTGTGTAGCTGCATTTAATGAAACAAAAAGATCAGCTTTACATCAAGAAATAAGAATTCTTCATAATAGGAATAATGTAGAATATTGCAAGTAGGAACAGATATTGTAAAATTATTTTTAGGAGGATGTACCCTAATCTGTTATACCCTTAGGAAAAATGTCTTTACAATTATATGCAGAAAAGTCTCTTCTAAAAAGTACAGATGGCCTAAGCATCATGAGTTCAGAATACAAAAGCAAATATGAAATATGCTGTGCTTAAAATAACAATAAACATGTTAAAAACTAGGTTACTTTTAAAGTTAATTAGCCGCTAAAAAAAAAGCTTCTGCTAGGACAATGATTCACTGTTTTTTTCAGGGACTATTAACAGTGCACAGCATCTAAACCAGACAATCTCAATTACATTACCATGGAACACTGGAGTTCTTTCAAAGATTACTAGGAGTTCCTTAAACAGTGGGTATTCATAGTAAAATAACTATAGTAACAAATTATAATATTATACTGTTAGGCCCTTAAAATTTGTGTTTACAATGATAGCCTATCATTATTTTTTTTCCCTAAAAAGTAAAGAACAAATAAATATTTTGCATCTTTTAAACCACCTAAAAGTGGAGAATGGAGATACTGTAATACATCTAAAGTGGTCATCAGAAGCTCTATTCAGTTGTATGAAGTAACAGTTCTCCACTTTCACAGGCTGGTTAAAAATGAACAGGGTTTTTGAAAAAAAATAATAAAAAAAAGAGCAGCACTTATTACAATTGTAAACAATTGTATTCTCCAATCTAAAGACGCAAACACTATCTGGGGAAGTGGTGATCAAGTTGTTACTCAAAAGATATATAATTACAAAAGCTGAATCAACTAAACAAATTATGATCAGGCCGAACAATGGCAATCTTTTTCAGGATCAACACTTAAATATAAATGTGGTGAATTTAAAAACTGTTGTATGTGCGCCTATATAAGCCATTTTTTTTAAACAGTATCCTCCCCCTTTATAAACATTACCCTATTGCTGTAAGTTAATATCAACCACTAGAGTATACTTCTATTTTATGGGACACCAGTTTTTAAACATTTAATCAATTTTTATCATGCCTTGACATGGATTAAAGTTTATACAATTAATAATTATAATAATATGCACATGCTGCCACACCCTCAAAATTATATTCTACACCAAATCCACCATATTCCAACCACAAGACATGAAGGTCATATATTAAATTTACTTTATTTATTGGTAAAGAGAAATGTAGTTTACACTTTACCATAGACCATCCTTTCATCCAACAACTGTAAGATCACCCTTTTTCTTTCCCGTCTGTTCATGTTGCTCTGTATCCACAGACATTATTTATAGTCTAGTCTCCCCTTTGACATGAAAAATGATATTAGTTACAGGAGAGAGCATTGCAATTTAGTATAGCCAGGCACTTGTCAGTTACAGAATGCTCTGCACATCTTTACAGCTACAGCTTAATAAATTATACTCTGCAGGGTGCTAATTTTCTGAAGTTACCCTTTCTCACCCTTTTCTCTGATACAATATTATTACGGGTGGGAACAAACAAAGGAAAATAAACATAGAAAAACCCATTAGTCTGTAATCAGACAATTAAAAATGCACAACCCTACCCTAATATTAAATCAACAAAAGTAAAGATAACACTATAAAGCAGTTGTCTATTGGTAGTGTTTTAGAGACACAACAGTTTTCTTACAAAGTCCTGTAGGACAAGTAAGATGAAGACTTGATCAGCAGTTTGGACTGTTAGATGATTTAACTTCTTTCGTAAGTACATATTGAGGTTTAATCATCACTGCTATTTAAAGAATATATTTCCCATCTTGAAAGTAATGTTCAAATTTAGGCAACACTGGCTGATGCTCGGATTCATAGTTTGTCTTGGATCCAAATAATTTTAATGCTGTGATTCCCAAGTTTCAATCTGCAAGGCTGGATTTCTGCAAAGGCCATACAGGCTATAACCTAGAACAGCAGGGCTGCCATGGCAGCAACAAATTGTGTTTTGAAAAGTTATACATCTTTGTATATGATTATGAAAGCAATCCTGACAATGCCTCAGTGTTGGCACCTTGGCACATCTTACAAGGACGTTTTCTCCAGCATTTAACCTGAGGCTTTAAAAGCCACTGTTTGAAATTGCCATGAATTACAATGGGCTATTCTACACTAGGGCGTTTCCTTGAGGCGCGTTTCTGAGCGTTATATACACTCCTTGCAATGTTTTGAAAATAAAACTCAGGGAAAACACAGTAAATGACTGAGAAATGGGAAACCCTAATGACGGCTCAAGCGTCATCAGGGTTTCCCTTTTCTCTGCAAATCACAGACAGGAGCAATCAAGGAAGATGAGCCGCTTGAGCCGTCATCAGGGTTTCCCTTTTCTCAGCCAATCACGGGGCTCTGCTCTATTGACAGCTCAGCTTTCTTGATTGCTCCTGCAGCCCTAGCGGAGTTGTGGGATAACCTGTAAAAAAATGTCTAATAAGTCATGCCTTATTTTTTACACATATTTGTTAACCCTTTCAGGGAAATAGTAAAGGGTTTTATGTACACCTGTACTCATTCCATGAAAGGGTTGAAAGTAAAAACTCAATATAAACGCTCATGTAAAATCATGGCAAAACGTGATATAGGCGATTATAGGAGTTTTTTAGCGTTTTAAAGGCAAGCTTTAAAACGCTTGTAAAACTGCATGAAAATGCAAAAAGGCGTGGTACGAATGTTAACATGCATTTTTAAAACCGTCCGTGTAGACCCAGCCTGAAGCATTCATTCATTGGTGTAATTTTTTTTTTTAAACAGTATTGTACTTACAGGTCATCCAATCCTATTTATTTTTTCTTATTTTACACCAAGCACAATCTGCTAGCAATGTAGAACAATATCTTTCCATACTCTAATCAGGTACAGATTTAGGCTAGGTACACACTTGCAATAGTTCTCGTCCGATAATCGGCTCCGGGCCGATATCGCGCAAGAATATAGCATTTGTACAGTGCTCGTTGTCCATCGTCCCAACGACCATCCTGTTGCATTCACGGATGATGGACGGCAAACGATCCCCCCCTCCCCATAGAGCGGAATGGTGCTGTATGTACTGTACTCGTTCATGCATTGTGCAGTCTTTAGACAATTATTGCACGTGTGTACCCAGCCTTGGATCCCTTCATCAACAGCCTAGTGTGATAATGTTAGTGCAACAATTATTTTTTTTAGTAACTGAGGCAGAGAGGGAAAAGGAGTGTTTTTCACAAGCCAGAACCTTTTTTCACAAGCCAGAAAGTCATGAATTTTTTTAGGAAAAAGCAGTACACATTTAGTCATGTATCTTAGCCAAATGATGATACTCTGATCTCATTTAAGAATTCTTACAAATATGACACATAGTTGTAATAAATACAGCATGGGTGAGGTGGTTGTGAATGACCTTATGATGATAGCGGGTAGGAAGAATCCATTCTTATACAGGCAAGTACAGTCCGCAAAGCCCTTTTCAGAGTTTTTGGACCTAGCTGTTCAGTAAATGAGAATGTGGTTTATTAACCTCCTGGGCGGTTCATTTCTGTCCCGATTTATATGTCTAAAAGCAGTACAATGTTTTGTCATGAAAATTTATTTTACAGTATAATAGTATGAGTATAATAAAGTTTAAACACAAAATCATGTCAAAACAATAAATTAAATTTAAAAAAATAATCTTTTTGGATAAAGAAATAATATACCAATACTATTATATATACTGTAAAATAAATGTTCATAAAATACAATGTACTTTTAGACATATAAATCCACTGTATTGCATTCAATACAGTTATTTTGTGTGAATGCAATACAAATAAATTTGAAATTCCTGACACTCCCCAAACGCAACGGCCACATGTACCACATTGTACTCATCGGATGCAGAGGACGCGGGCTGGAAGAAGCGAGGAGATGCGAAGGACGACGCCGGAGGATCAGGTAAGGCTCTAATTACTATTGTTTTTCACTGTTTCAGCTACCCCAAATGTGACTCGGGGTTACCACTTTCAGCATCTTTTTCTTACAATCTCGAGTCACACTCGAGGTTACCACTGGGGAGGTTAAGGTTTGTGGAGTAAAGAGCAGGCACATATGCTGAACCATTGGAGCTCAAAAAACTGATCACACCCAAACCATCAAGTCCCAATGCATTTTTTTTTCAATAAAAACAGGACATTTTGACAAAAAAAAGCATTTTATTTAAAACATTAGATAATATTCAGAAAAGGTTGGCTTAAGAGTACCCTTATTATTTATAAGGGGAGTGAGCAAGGTATTACTATATAGATGTATAGAAAATATATTAAACTCATTTTTTACTTTTTTATTATTAAACAGGTTATCTGTTTTGTATTCTAGAATTCATCATTCACTATTAAATTACTCAAAGATTTGATTGCATAGGACACAATGTTAAAAACAGCCCCCCCCCCCCAAAAAAAAAAAAAAAAGTTTAACTAATGAGTTTTCACATAAAATATTTCATGAATCTGATTATGTAAACAATTTGGATAATGCTAAAGGCTTTCAGATGAATAGGAAGTCAGGGCTCCATCGGAATGCTAATAGCAATTCATGCAACCCAAAAGAATGTGGAATATACTGTAAATGAATGCAAGGAAATGCCTTCATATTAATCACCTAAGTGTTCTGCATTGAGTGCCCTCTAATTGCCTTTATTGTTTAAACTGCTTTCGCAGGGTGGATGTTTGCATTTAGGTAATCAACTGATTCCTTTCTGTGTTTGCATAATGAATTTATTGTGACTTTAATACAAAAGCTAATTGACCCAACTCAGTATTTTTAACCAATGTTCATCCATTCAGATATTTGACTTTTCTGTATGTTGGGGTTTCCAGTGGTGTCATGGTCTATATAGGTCAGTAAAACAAGGTTTTGTGTTCTGGCACATTTTGTACATTGCTCACCAATCTAAATAAAGAAGCCACACAATCCAATTCAGGATATTGCAGCTTGTTGATGATTTTTTTTACAGTATCCATAAAGTCAAGCAGAGCCTGTTGCTGGCGGTTGTAAGTTTTTCAACATTTCAAAATACCCCTTACACTGTGCACATAACTGCACTTGACTATATAAAATATTTACCCCTATCCAAATGGAAAAGGATGAAAATGTACTAACTGCAATGTAAAATTATGTAATGTCAATGACTTGATTAGTTGAGTTGTATCTACCCCTAAATTGGATGCAGGTACAAGACCCTGCAAAAAGGACACCAAATTCTCATATTTGTATCAATACCAGATGAATCCCTGATTAAAGAATATGTTACAAGGAATCCCTAAACCAGTCACCTACATAATGCAAGTTGATGATGTGTTCTGCCTTTTTTGTCAAACACCAGCATTACCTTCACACTTGCAGACCTGCACAGGCTTCTCTTCTGTGTTGATATTGATAACTCTGCATACTGTAAGCCTCTCACAGTGTGCATTAAAAGTTTCAGAAAGTCAGATATAGCCTGCCTTATTTCAGACTGGAGGATGTTCATCATCTTTCCCTTTCCTCCATGCCTTTACTGAACCTAGCTCACCCTTTCATTCATAAGCTTTCAATCACAGGTTTGGCAGCTCATCTGCCTTGAGAAATGAAGGCCGAGATGCCATTGGGTTTAAAAACATGTAAGTAATGAAAACAGAGAGGTTTTCTACTTCCATTAGCATGCTGATGATGGGAGTACAAGAAACCAGGAAAGGCAGAATATGTCAACAGTCATACTTAATTTTCAGTGTAGCACATATCACCTTAACTGTGCATGGAAAAAAATGATTTTCTATGGTAAAGTGTAAAAAAAAAAATTAACCAAGCTTAGCAAAATCTAGCAAACACTTTGGATGTGCTAAAATTACAAATATATCTTAGTCAGAGTTTTATGAAATCGCCTCCAGTCATTATATAGTTTATCACACGTTCGGTGGAATTGAATCAAGTGTGGTATGATTTACTTTTTCAGCTTTGGGCCAATTAAAATCAAACATTCACAAAAGGTCTAAATATGATTGATGGCTATGAGAAACCTCTAAGACACTGTAATCAAATGATTTCTATATATTGGATACACTGGGAATGTATGTAATATGGAAAAGATTGAAAATTGCTCAACAGAAAACTGTCAAATTGGACTAGGCTGGACTGGTGCAGTATAGATATACCTAGATGACAAAACTCCTAAAATGGTGGGCCATACTTTCATTCCAAATTCACAGCAGCATTTTTGATGCCTCAATGCAGAGTGTGCTTAAAAGTGTGGATTATGTACTTTATTGCAGATTTGTTCTATACCTTGTCTTTTGAAGAACGATTCCTGAATGGGAGGGTATAGGCTAACTGAAACCACATGGTGCGCTTTCCAAGTTCTAATAATAAAAGCTGCAGTGTTTGCATCCCCATAGCAGTAGCCCTAATGGATTTATCTGTCTAAAACTTAAATTCTTTTTGCAGAGTATGCCTAAACTTTAACTGCTATCCTAGTGAAGACCTTTGGGAAAATCAATAAGCCAATCCCACAAGCAAGAAATGTCATTTCTGGGGGCTTTCCACACACCAATGAATTACAGAATGCTTCCAGGTTGCCCTTATTAATTTTTTAAACATTTTTGGAACATTACAGTGGCTACAGGTTTTAACGGAAATTAATTTTATAATATATTAATATATATAAATATTTTTTTTACTAAAAGTGGAGTTAGGTCCTCATATATTGCAACTAATACAGATTTGTTTTTACGCCCTATATGAAGTTCAAAAGGGCGAACTTACACTTAGGGTAAACTGCTTCATCCACAGTGCGGCGTTTATCCTTTATTTTAGTATAGAAGCAGTAAAAAATAAAATCAGTAAGAGACACAAGATTTGACAGTGAATCCAGTCACCAGTAAGCTCTGTTTTTAATACCACACACATGTAAAATAACAGTAACAATCCAAGCCAATAACATAAAAGTCAACAGAACAAAGTAAGCCAATACTGACAAAAGGCAATTGAGCAGATTTAGCACAATCTGTTAATTAAATTACACAAACAGCCCAAAGAAAATAGATTATGGTAATAACTATTTAGATAATATTAGCACGATTTTGTCTACCAATAATTCTGTGACTAATTAGATGTCAGTTGTAGGTAATTAAACTACACCAGATAAATAACAGATTCTAAGAAATGTGTAAGCATGTATTGAACAAAAAGTCCTCTGAATGAAAAATGGCCACATTCCAAGAAGTTAGACATATATCTGAAGAGGAAGTATGCAATCAAAGTACAAAAAAATGCAATTAGTCTAAAACTGAATCCACAGCCAGAAGGAAAGTGGAAGAAAAACAATAAAATTTTGCTCTTGCTAGCTGGATTACTTTAGGAATGATCTGTCAAGATTTTTGGTCATGCCCTTTAGGATGAATTAATCATCACACACTTGACCTCTTGTAAACTCCCATGACCAAATGCAGAAAAACAGAGACTGTGTTTGTATGTCTCTGTAAATTATACTTCCTTCCCATTTCAACACCCAAGCCGCAGTCCAAAGGTTTCCCGGCAACAAAACAGGATACAGCCAGAGAATAGAAATTCACACACATTTATAAAGAAACTGTCATGGTTAGATAACAGACAATCCAATTTTCTGTCAGGTGTCCATGGTTTAGGTCAAGTTCTCTTAATAAAAAGCTACCTAAAGGGTTGACTGCAACAAAAATAAACCTAAAATTACTGCACATTCATTTGTGATTGATGAAAAGAGTAATATGGATGATTCCAGTAGTGCTTATTTACAACAGTTAAGTAGAGGTGATGTGACAAGCAACTGCCATTATCAAAAACCATCGTTAGCGCAAATAAGTTCTATTAAGTCAAAAGATAATACAAGTAATTTTGATTAGTTAAATTGTTCTTCAGGTCATCAGCGGCATAACAAGAGCTCAAAGGAACTGATTATCATTTACTGATTATCGTTCAGTTCATCATTAATAATTATTAATAATAAATTAAGGAACAGTAACTTAATTAAAAGTTTTTTCAACCTAGTTATGAAACTTTTAATATCTGTATGTCTCATGAGGCAACAATTTTGGCTTGTGTATGTTTTCTATTGTTAGTTGTACTTCATGTAACCACCCAAGTATACCAAGGACAAGAGTAACTAACACATAAATTAACATAACCATTTAGAGCCAATAACAACTAAATAAGAAGTTATGAAGGAAGACATTTTATTATTAATGTTATTACCTAGTATTTACATAGCATGGACATATTACGCAGCACTTCACAAAGTCCATAGTATTGTCACTAGATGTCCCCCAAGGGGGCTCATGGTCCATTGTCCCACCATAAGGATATGTCATTACCCTAGTCTAAGCTCAATTTGGAGGAAGCTAAGTAACCTAACCGCATGTTTTTGGAATGTGGGCGGAAACCAAAGTACCCAGGGGAAACCCACGCAAAAACGGGGAGAACATGCAAACTCCAAGCAGATAGTGCTGGCTGAGATTCAAACCTGGGACCTAGTCCTGCAAAAGCCAGAGTGTTAACCTCTGAGCAACTCTGCCCATTCCAGGCCACTGAGAAAGTATTGTGATCAGCACAACTAATTAAACTAGGGTTTAATATTCTCTAGCACTTCTCCATTACCAAAAGAAATACATTTGGTGATAAAGGATACCTAAAAGATTGTTGTTGCCACAAATACCCAAATGCATTCAGTAATGCAGTTGGTTAGGATTTTTTTTCCTGCGGATCACATGCGGAAAAACTGCTCATGCTGCAACATTACTTCTAAGGGAAACTTGCTGGCCATAAGTAGACTTCCTGAAAGGATCATGAGCTCAGACAGACCGTGATAAATCAAACAGCTATTACTGACAAAATGTTAGCATAGTCTGTGGAAATATTTCCTTGTCTCTTTGGAAAAGTGACTAGTGCCATCCTTCATTTCATTTTAAAAGAACTAGAAGTGTCTAATATCATGTTCAACAAAAACTTCCACAGTCCCAGCACAGGAAATGCAAGAATAACCTTCAATAATCTTTAAGGAATGTAGGAGTGCTGCTGTATTTGAAGGATATCTGCAGGTCCCAGTTTAATGCTACTTTGAAAGTAAGGGAATAAAGAAGATTTTTTGTTTGGTGGCCCATGCAGGTAAAAAATGTTTTTAAAGCTATTCCAAGATACACACCGCACCAAACATCACAAATTAGTTGTGACTACAATGTTCACATCATACCAGGAATAGAGAATGCACAAAAATGTGTCATTGTTTCAGTGAGGCCCAGCGCTCCTTGAGTCAGGTAAGAAGAGGGACACTTTACTGAATGGTCATACACTAATACACTCTAACAATACCTAATACTGAAAATCCTTTAGAAGCAGAAATCAGGCTTCTAATGAGGAACAATTATTGGAATGGTCTTCTGCTGATTGGTATTCAAATGAAAGTAATGACCAGCTGATAAACAAAGCAAACAGAAACAATAAGGCTGTCAGTACCATATTCTATTTGTTTTTGAAAGCCTAAGCCTTTAGGGAACATTATTCTTTCCGCCAAACTTTTCATCAAATAAACAAAATCATCTTTTTCCTTTCCATATTTAATAATTTTGTTTTTTTCAGGAATGTTCTTTAAATAAACCTGGATATACTAACTATATCATAAATATTAGCAGGAGAGATAAATAATAGGAAATAGTTCAAATAAAATATAAAAGAGAAACAAATTCAAATATATGTATTTTAATTAGACAATTAAATAGCCAAGTAAAGAGAAAACATTTGACAAAACCTACAAGCATTCAGACTTGCCAAGATATGCAATAGCAGCCTTTGTCAGCTTCATGTGTTTAGTAATTCTGTTTTACGGAAACCCACACGGGCAGATTCTGTACAGTAGTTCGGGTAAGGGAATTTGCAGAAGGCGGAGGTATACAGTTACAGTAAATTGATGGTCCAAAAATAGCAGTGAATAATGTCAGGCTCAGTCTACCCCACAATTTATAAACACAGCACAGTGCCAATGAGGAAATCAGTGCCTTAGGGACACCTGACAAGTCTGTGTTAATTCTGTTTATCGCCCATACTTATATTCCTGACAAATATATAAGAGAACAAAAAACAAAATAATGCAGTAACAGCAAAAACAGAAACCATGCACATGTGTTTAGTAAAAACATGGTGATTTTGAAATGCATTACCCGAACAGAAATTATCATCTATTCATTCAAATTGGAGAGATGTATGTTGATTATCACAAACATCACTACATTACCTACTGGGGAAACAGTTTTATGTTAAAATGGTAAGTGGATTTTAGATGAAAAGATGACTGACAAACACACAATGTTGTCACACACAATGACTGACAAATGTACATGTTTTCTAGTAAATGAAGGTCTGACAAAGTTTCCGAGGATGGTACACATGGTATTACTTCCTTTTAATGTTACAATTAGGACTAGGACTACTACACTTAAAGCTAAGGTATTTTCTCTTTTATATAGAAATATATTAATGATCTTTATTTATATATTTTGTTCTGATGCTAAACATAGAATAAAAGGTATATCACTTCAATCAGGAATACTTATGAGATTCAGTGTCAGGAAATATTTCTAAATCATGTTTCTTGAAGTGTGCCCCATTACCTGTCTGGCTGTCTAAAATTAAAGATATGAAATGAAGAGACCGTGAGTTATTAACTGTATGTCATTGTCTATTATTCCCCTGTGTATTTATAGATGGGTTATGGTCTGGCAAACTCTAATCACAATCATAATCAGAAATAATCATGTCTGACATTATCAATTTTTTCACCACACAGAAATTTTCCATACTTTAACCTCTTGAACATCTTTTACCATTCCAGGCTGAATATTTTGCAGTCATCATAAATACAGATGAAGAATAGGTTAGATTGGTTGGCAGCCTGCAGACTGTCCCCCTTCAATTACTTTTAGCTTTAAAGTGTACCTGTGCCCAAACTAATTAAGTATTTACATATTACATCATGAAGTAAAAGAAGCTTTAAATCAAGCCCCCATTAGCTGCTGCATTTTCAAAGATCCTCAAAGATAAAAACAAAGACTCTAAAGAAGGTTTTAGTTGTCTTTGAATGGCTTAAAACACCTGCTGTTCATCTTGGCTTTCAAATATTCTGCAACAAACTAAATCTATACTCCTATACTCCCTTCTCCCCCCTCTGAATAATATTCCCTATTAGTTTTTTTAATTAATTGAGTCTGTATTGTGTCATCCTTCTTTGTAACTCCTATAACATCATTAAGGGGGCTACAAAAGATGTATTCTCGGAGCAGGGTGGAGGAATTTAAGAACTGTAAGTCTTGATGTCTAATCAGAGGCCAGAAATGTGTCAGTGCAGGACAGACACAGGCAGATCTCTACTGCCCTCACAGCTCAGGGTTGTAACCTGCCTATACTTGGTGCCAAAGTCTGCAGGAGACCCTCTCCTTTGTAAACACTGACCTTTGGCACAAACATGTTCTAAAGTTTCCTCCCAAACCTCTTTTTTCACCAGTCTTTATCATCAGTACCTCTCAGCCACTGCTGGCAGCACAAATTACACAACTGAGCAACATTGAATTATCTCCATGCTCCTATAGTCCCTGCTTTGTGAGTCAATGAATGCTTAGCAAAAGTCCGTGTGAATTCAAGTTCATGACAGTAGAAAAGTAAGCTCACTCAACTGGACTTCTCACCTCACAGCACTGCCTCTCACACACAGTTTTAACACATCTGCATTCTTGAGAGGACTGCATTTTTAAGTATACCCCCTATGAAATGCCCAACATATGAAGCTGCTGACAGAACAGAAAGAAATGAGCTAAAATAGAAATATAAGCACCACACACATGGGGGGAAAAGGGGGCTAGATAATCCTGCTAATCCATACAACGGGAAAAAAGAGGCAGATACTTGTTGTGGCTTCCAATTCTTGTTGTGAAGAAGTCACAGTGAGCATTCTTATAATTATGCAAATTTATGTGACACCCATGAAGGCTTGCTGAAATCACTTACTATAGGTAATTTTTTTAATACTAACAGTAAAGGCCTCCTTCAAACAGGCAGTCTAAAACCAGCAAAGTCAGCTAATCCTATGAACTGCTATATGTGCCTGGAAGCAGTTTTTAGAGTGGATCACAGTATTTGACAAGCGCGTTGTCACGCAGTTGCACTTCCATTTCTATCAATATCCAATACAATAATTGCTACGTTTTACTTACACAAAAGAGGCTTTTATTTTTTTCTTAGGAAAACATTCTTTTTTGAAAGGGTTTCTCTGGTACATATCTTGACCTGGAGCCCAATGGCTTTTAGTTACACCTGTGTTGAAAAAGAACCAGTAAACGAATGGCAATAAGACAGACGGTGTAAAGGTATTGTGAGAAACCCTGTGGGAATAGATCTTGCCCAGTTCCAGCAAATTATTCATGAACGAATTGTTCACACAATGTTAATTATCCACAAAGACTGGGATACAGTCCCCTAGGTCATGTAGTGAGTAGATGTACAATAAAAATATGTCTAAAATCATTTACCACTCATGCCAGATTAAAGGCCATGTGGTTATCCAAACATGCTTTTTATCCTAATATCCTGGCACACTGTAAACACAGACAGTGGAATTTTGCTGATGCGGACACCATCGTTCGATTAGATGTGGGAACCAGAGTAAAGCAGACAAATAGTTTCAAAGATGGCTGGGTCCAAGGCCTGGAGGAAGACAATAGTCATGTACAGCAAACCAAAATGTCATCAAAGCTCTTGCAGCAGTTTTTGATCTTGCAGACCTAAAGGCCGGAATGTATTTGTATTATACTGCCTCAGGTTACATTTGGCAAGCAACTGTTAAAACTGCACATCATGACATGTTCCCTGAGAAACATGTCCAAATAATAAAACATTTGGCCTTTACATTTTATTTTCATGGATTTTTAGGAAAGGTAAGGTGTTTCTAATGATAATAACTTTGAAACCTGTTTCCTGTTGTGGAGGTAATTGCAGAAAGTTTTTATCTATATTCAGGCTCCAAAAGTATCTGGTCTTTACAAAAATACAAAGAATGGGTATGGCTTAGAAGCAGAAAACTGAATTTCAGGGCAGACAGCAGAAAAACCCTAAGAAAACGAAGGACCAGGCAGATGTCAAGACAACAACCACAATACAGCTGTGACCAATGAAAACCAATCAGTAGTAGTGATAACACAATATGAGACAAATTTAAAAGACCAAATACCAGATACACATTTTAGGGGAAGCAAAGGGACCTAGGGGAAGCAAAGCAGGTGTTAATGTAGTGTACTTCAGCAGAACGGGGGTGCAAAAAGGGCAAGAGCAGCAACCTATACTGCTGAAGTGGTTCACAGCTCACAGGAGGGACATGCTTTGGCCTTTTCACTAGGCATACCTATAGAATGATATTTCAGCACCTTCTGAATATACCATTATAGAGAGAATGGGTAAAAATCAAATAAAGAATATATATATATATATATATATATATATATATATATATATATATATACACAAACATACATACATACAGATGTACATTAACAATGTGATGCTGACCAATGTTATTAAAATGCTATGTTCAGCAGCAATGTAAAATAATTATGGCTGCAAAGAAAAAATTATCGTGTTTCATATTTACCAAGTGTTACTAAATGTGCCATAAAATGTTCTTGTGTGCCTATGTGGGAGTTAAATTATTACAGTGAATGTCACAGTATTCAATTTAACAAGCTGGTATGCTGACATTGCATAACGACTGTAGAGAAAAATCAATGTTATGACAGCATACATAAATAGATGGATTGATAATTTTCATACATATCCCGCTCTATAGGCTGTGCTGACATATTATTTTCTAGTAGGATACATCAAGAAAAGTGATGCTTTCTATAAAGTTGTGGCGTAATACACTTTATTTGTGAAGTTAACAGAATATAGACAAAAATGCAAAAAAAAAAAAAAACGGAATAGAGGGAAGACTAGTTTATGATCTTTCAATTATGTACAGTTAGGGTCCCATGTTTAGGATAACCATTTGTTTAAATTTTTTATTCTCTTAGGCAGAAGCATATATTTTATGTCTTTACACTCTGCTTGATGCATTCAAAGTTTGTTTTTTTTAGTGTTAACAGCTGAAGCAACAGAAATCCCTAATATTAATAAAACAATATTGTGCATTGAAAATGTCATATATTAGAACCTGATCATGACAGACTGCCTAGCTCTCTTACTTGTGCTGATTAAATAAAAAGCACAACTCATAATTTATTCTTTAGGCTAGCCATTCAGAGTCATGCCTGAGGGTAAAATCTTAGTCCAGCTACTTTTACTTTGATTTGCTGCCTTTCAACAGTGTCAGGAAGCTCATTTTGCAACAGCCTTTCCCTCTGAAAGCTTACATTTTCTGCTACACCTTTTCTTACTGTCCATCTTTTAAATATTTGAATACAATGTCATAGCAAAGTGATTAAAGAAATAGGTGGCAATTGGAAAGCTGAAGAATGTAAAGCAGCTATGGTAGCACAGTAAAAAAGTTTCTTCATTATTGCATTGACTTGCCAAGCTCGTTATTACTGGACCATGAACTGAGCCTAAATAAAAGCGTGCATATGGATAGTAGTGACTGAGCTGAGACGCTAATGATTATTGGCAACACTATGCTCTGAACTGGAGAGGAAAGAGGATTTAGTTTTGATATTCTTCAAAGACTATTGCCTGGGAATCATCCAGTCCAAGGGTTTTTTTGTTTTTTTTTTGCAGCACAGCATCTGACTACCACGGGCGTTGCTCTCCAGTGACCTCTAGCCTTGGGATAACTGAGGGCTACTGAAGGGCAGTGCCAACAACTCCACCCCCTCAGCATACCAGACATGTTACACAGACACTAGAGATTACAAGCATAATGAAAGAAAAGCCTGTGGCAGGAGCAATAATAATAACAACAGCAAACAAGAAAAGGAAAACATTAGCAAACAGAAGAAAGAATAAAAAAAGAAGAACTTGATCCAACAGGAAACCAGTGACACAATGACAGGAAAAAAACAGTCTGCAGTCACAAGTCAGAGAATCACCAGGAATATACTGAGTGCAGCTCTCACTTCCATGTGTCAGCTGGAAATAAAAGCACTAAGCAGAGGGATTTAGACCATCATCATCACAGGTTTTCTGTCAGTCTTAGCAAATTGAAACACATTCATCAGCTGTAAATACTATACAAAAATGTTGTGCTATTTTCCTCTTTGTATGCCTCGGTGTAAACCAACAATATCACTTAAGATTTCGATCATCTTTGGAAAATCAAGTTTAACAAATCCTGAAAAATGGACATAATTTTGCTTTTCCTTAACAGAAAACTTTTTATAAGAAATAGAACATATTTGCCAGATTTTGAAAATTGAAACCAGGATAAAAAGACCACAACACATTTATCTAAAGGTCATACCTAATGTGTCCATACCTAAGCAGGGTACAGTTTTACTTGTTATTACCTAGGGCAGGTACATACTTGCATTGCATTACCAAACATGATGCGGCACGTTAACAAGCATTGCAGTAAAGTAATTTATACTAAATGAGCTGCTAATGCATCTTATCGTGGCCAAAACCACATCTAACTTTTCCTGGGATTGCCATGCACAGCATTGTGTTGCCATGTTTGTAGCATGCCTAAATGCGGATGTGTTGCTTTATGCATTTAAAATGAATGGCACTCCTCTGTACCAAAGGATGTTATGTGCAATAACTGCTGGTTACCGGGCAACCACAGTGTGAACCAGGAACCTACAGATCAGAAACCAGCAGTAAAAGTATGCACTAATTAAATAAGAACACTTGGGTATTAAATACATGACTGTATGTGTCTGTGTGAAAATAGTTGGCAGCATGAACAAGATATAAAGAGAACACTCTCCTCAGATAAATCTAGAGATCTAAATAAGTACAACGAAACAAACACACATAAAAAACATACAGGCTTGCTCATCAATAAAGAAGGATTTACCCTAACGAGCCATTAATAAACTAAAGTGAACATCAAGGGGAAAACTACACTTAGGTCTCAGATTAGTTATTGGTGGAATTTGTACTACTAAAAGTTTACACAACTAAAGGAAGAAGTCTGGAGACTTCTGTACAAGATGACTATAGGCAGGTATTCCTACTGTTATCCCAAATTTATACAGATAGGTTAAAATTCCTAACATATAACTTCAAAAATGTGACCTTACCTGCACATAATTGAAGACATTTCTGACATTATGATGTCAGACAGGGCAATGTTATGAAATGAATCCCTCCAAGAGTACAGTGCACGTTCCTCTAGGTCAGGGGTGTAGTAGTAAAAAACGAAGAGGGGGCACGGTAATAGTGAAGGCTATCAGTGGCGAGTGCACAGGGAGAGCCTATATGGGGGTCCTGAAAAAAGTGAGGGCACGGCGTGCCCGCCCCACTTCACCCCTGCTCTAGGTGATGATCTAAAACAGTATAATATCTACGTTACTTGATGGTCCTAGGACAGCTGACCATTTCCTCTTTTCAGTGCTGAAATGTTGACTGGCATTACTAGGCAACATATACAACGCAAGAATAGTGTGGTCGCTGAATTGAATTGTGATGGAGTCAACAAGGGCAATGACAAGAGTAGCTTTGAGGGACTTGTCATACCACAACAAGTGGGAAGAAAGGTCTGAGGATCATAGTAATCTGTGTGTTGGATAATCTCCTAGAGAAATGAACACAAAATTATTTTTATCTTTAAAACTCATAGCTGCTCTTTATAACATTATGAAAGTACTTTTAAGGAAAGCAAACTGTAATTAAGCTGCACAGCAAATGCTATGCTTTTTAAACAGTAATTAAAGCGGATCCTAACGCAAAAAGTGAAGATTCATAAGTGAGCCTCATGGGAGTATACCTGCAATGTAGTAGCAAAGGCCCTCTGCCTCTAAGTACTAGCTTCACAAGGATTGAAGCACGATTTGGTGATGTACAAGTCATTTGGCTGAAATAATGCTGTACCTGAAGATCTGCAAAGCAAGGATTTCCTTGTTTTTGGTCTATCCATTCTGTGTTTTCTACCTCTGATGCTGCCATGTCAATGATCAACATCTTATATATAGAAACACAACCCTGCCTATCCAAAGATGGCCACCTCTAACAGAGGCCAGAACCAAGGGTGAAATAAGAATAATTAAGTAAGGAGGAAACAATTGGCTGGAGAGAACATATAGGCAATACTGTTAACTAGACTATTCCCCTTTGCTTACCTTTCTTAGGAACAGCTCACACAGTTTAGGCCATCATTAAAGCCAAATTCCAGCCATAAATTTTAAAGCGGTGTATACCGTGTTACCCCGATGATAAGGCATCCCCATCAAATAAGCCATCCCCCGATTTTTGCTCAAACAATTAAA
>NC_092861.1:106261591-106296178 GCF_032062135.1 Pyxicephalus adspersus
ACACATTAGCATATATATATATATATATATATATATATATATATATATATACACATATGTATATACATACATATATATATTAGAGGAGTTGTAGTACCATAAAATTAGGAGTCAAAGGGTTGTTGTAGGGACTCCACAGCCCTGGAGGGAAATATACAAACAAGGTGAACAAAGGTGTGAGGTAAAAACACCTCTGTGATACCTGAAAAAAAAAAAAGTCAAAATAATGTCAACTACACTAAAGCTTATAGAAATGCTGGGGAATGCCCGGGAATATGGTATATGGCCATGGATATCTGTCTATGTGTGGTTTTGCTGATATTTTGGTGAGAGATCTCATTTTGCTTTCCTCTTTTCAAATTTGGGCCCTCAGACTCAAAATGTTTCCATGTCAGGAAAGGGTAACTTTACAAAGAACCCCACATGTAAAGGATCCATTTACTTATTTTTCTAGGGACCCATGTAAGGGAAAGCAATGGTTTCTCCAATCCCAAGCCACTGCAGAAATTATTTCATCACATGAATCAAATTCTTACAACTTCTACAGTTGTGGTGTCATCCTGCTGGATTAGTTGAGAAGGAAGGGAAAGCATACAATGCATCTGACAGTCAATTGCCCACAGAGGCTGACAACAGTGAAGTAGTTTATTTTTCGTACATGCTCTGCCAACAAAGTAAATAACTGAATGCATATTTTACAGGTTGTCCTTTTTGGATGAAAGGGTCACTTTAAGAATCTCTGCTGTACAGATATGAAAAATTAACACTTGAAGTAATTCAACTTAGCATGACAGAATCACAATTGTCAAACTGCTGTCAAAATGCCACAAATAATAGCATTACCTTATCAACAGAACTAAACACCACAGTCTTACAAGGATGAGGAGGAAAATAATTAACACAACATAAGACTAATGCCTAATGTGCAAACTTGCAGTTCAATAAGTTAATGTGAAAGTCGCACTTATCTCAAAAACACAGAGCAAATACCTGCTATTCATCTCCTTAAACTTATATCAAACAATTTAAGCTTTTATTGAAGTACTCAGTTAGGCAGACTGTACTATGTATGAAATATTGGACAGGAATAAAGGTACTACAAAAAGGCACCTCTATTTAACTAGATTAGATAGGAGTGAATTACATACCTATAATTTACCTATGCCATCATTACATCTTAAAAAAAGGAACAACCTAAATACATCATTTTGTAAATTATGGGAAGGTGCCCCCAAAAGTAATTTTTAGCGATAACTGAACATCAATATGATTCCACACCTGCATCTTATCTAGTAAAACATACCTTGCAACAAATCTACCTCTGTCTCCTCTGTGAAATTAAAACATTTTAATTTCTGCTGCTTCAAGATTGTATATCTATAAAGGTTACGGTATACAAAAGACTAAAGGTGCGTACACACTTCCAATTTTTATCGTTCCAATCGAACGACGAACGATCGATTGGGCAAAAAATCGTTCGTAAAAAAGTAACCAACGACGCCGGCGAACGAGGAAACTCGTTGGAAACGAATGATCGGACCGGCGGATCGGATTGGACGACGATTGTTGAACATCGTTCGTGTGTACGGTCGTTCGTTGATCGTCCATGGTCTGAGCATGCGTAATGAACGAACGTTCGTTCACTTTCCTGTCGTGCACATAGTTCCTCTATCGCTTAAACGATCGTATCTATTGTGTGTACAATATCTACGAACGATCGTGTCGTTATCTCTATGTGCAGGATCGGTACTATACGATCGTTCGTATATATCGTGCAGGATCGTTCGTCATTCGTTTTCCAACGATAATAATTGGAAGTGTGTACGTAGCTTAAAGGTAGTAAAAAAAGCTCTCCAACCAAATCACTGCAGAGCACTATGGCTTTCTAAAGAATTAAGGTTCCACTCTCTCACATATTCCACAGCTCGCCTCAACTGAAAAAAGTACTAACAAGCCCAAATGATAGCTCATTGAGTGTGAAGCACTTGAAGAACCACCGGCAGCAGTATATGAAATGAGGCCAAATGATTTAAAAACTACCGGAGGAATTTTTTTTTTTTTTGTATTTAGGCCAAAATGTTTAAAAAACATGAACAATATTAACTTGATAACCAGTAAACATTGTAAATACACTATATTCAGACAATTCATTCAATTTATCTGACTGATCTGAAATCTACAAAAGCCAAATTTTATTGTGCTGTTCACAAGGGCTTTAAAAATCCATTCTAATTAGTGCCAAGTGAATCACCAGTTAGATTTAATTCCAGGTATAAATCAGATTGGTGGCTGCAAGGACACAGATCTACTAAACCTAGTACAGACTCTGATTTGACTTGGATGTGGACTTTTACCATGCTATTGACCTGCTCTGTGTCTTCATGGCATGATTAAAAGGAGCCAAATAATAAAGCACACAGGCTTTAGACACCTAAATCTGGCAAAGGATTTAAAAAGTGTGCCAAAATATTTAAATTGAATCACTCCTTGTGAAGAAAACCTACAAGTGGTGTAGATTTTAAACTATTTTAGGAACTTGTCCAGGACTGGCCAGCCCAGCAAGTTTAGCATTTCAGGAAAAGAATTTGCAACTATAGAGCATATTGGTAGCAATGCTGTGATTTGAGGTTGCATTGCTACTTCATGGTCTGGGCAGCTTGTCCCAGTGGTTCATAACTTCTAAAGAGCCTAGATCTAATATGAAAAAAAATAAAAACATGTGGGAGAGAATGTTAGTACAGGTAATCTATGGTTTAAAGACATCCCACACCACCCCATACAAACTGTGCAGGACAGAGGCTTGGAGGGGGAGGTTTGCATGACTTGCAGAAGAAATCTTTTGCTAAACACAGCTGAGGTTGTGGGCGATCTTAAGGACTGAGCTCTTTCTGCAGCCGCTTGTAACCCTTTATTGACCAGGACAATCTCTGCAAACTTTTTTTGCATAATAAAGCACAGCTTGCTCCAGAAGTTAATGAATGTCTAGGCTCCATAGTTCTTTTTTGTGATTAACACACAGTGAGGATTTTATACAGTAACTGACAGCATGCTTCCTAAAAATTGGTTGACAAACATCTGTCCTAATTGCATTTAAAATAATGTACCTGTTCCGACTTACATACAAATTCAACTTAAGAACAAACCCATGGTCCCTATCTCGTATGTCACCCGGGGACTACCTGTACTAGCTATAGATAAAGGATACATTGGACGAGTAGCTATAAACATGTCAGGATCAAGCAACAAAATTTGGTTATGCTATCTTAACTGCATGGTTTAAATATGGCCCTTTGAAATAAATTAAAAAAAAAAAAAAATATATATATATATATATATATATATATATACACATATATATATATATACACACATATACATATACATACATACACACACTTTTTATTGTATAAACATAAAATCCCCAAAACAGCGCTCTCCTTTAAACGCTCAGTAGACAAAATTCACTGTAACATACATTAGCAGAATGGTAGAGCTTTAGACTAGTAAAAGGTTTCCAAAATGAATTTGACCAAGCCTACTAAATAATTGTGACAGCTTGTCAAAATACCATTAGTTTGCTTTATTACACTTGTTTCCTCCAAGTATAATACAACTGGAAGATAAATGTATCTGAAGTATTTTGCATTCATGTATTTACCAACTTTATAGAAAATGGCAGTAACTATTTTGCTTTTATTCTCTCCTACAACTCTTGTTACTGTGATAGTGCAACAGTCCCAATTTCCAAACACTACTGTTTGGACCTATTTTTTTCTTATTTAAATTCAGTGCATGCAAGCCAGAATTTGGCTAATACAAATATGAAGCCCTGGAATGTAAAGCAGGATAGTAAATCAACAAAACCACAAAGCCATATTCTTACTAACACTGTAAGAAAGTAGTTCATGTTACAGACACATGCAGAAAGTTTCCACAACACCTTTAGTGAGTGAGTGAAACAAATGCCTAACAACACAGAGAAACAAGTATTTGCTTCACTCCCTGTCTGAAGAGTCCTTCAATTATGTTTTTAGCAAACATCGCTGAACACTATGTTTTAGCATGAAGATTACCAACTAAAAGAAAACACTAATAGACAAATATTGGTCTACTGATTTATCATACAATAGATTTGTAATTCTGTCCAGATTTACATACATACACTATGTGTGTATCTAGACCAGAGGTGCCAAACTCAAATACACAGAGGGCCAAAATTAAAAACTTAGACAAAGTCGCAGGCCAACCTTGAAATTTATTGAAAAAATTGAGGAAATGTTTCCTTCCCATCAGATATAAACCCTTTTCATATGGAAACAAAGAGGTTTTGCTTCATATTCAATCCGGAACAAGCTTATATAAGAGTAAGAGGCATACATTTTTTTTTTTTTATTTAACAAAAAATCTTATGCCTCTTTCTCTATTTGTAGCCTTCTGAGTTAAATTTCAATAGTAACTTTTTTGCACAGGCTAATAATAATAATAATAACAATATTCTTCTATGAAAATCTAACCATTTAAGTTCATGCCTTGCAAGAAAAGTTCAGTTGAGGGGGAGTGCTGGAAATGACAGACGCAGCCAATGCGGGACCAAATCTTATGAGTGGCCCACCGCTGAAACTCCTTCCTCAATAAATAGTACCGCTACTAAAATTCCTGGCATTACTTGCATCCATAAAACAGTCCAATGCGAGGCCACAGATAGGCAGAGAGCCTGCTGGTCTATAGACACGAGTAATGCCAGGATTTGTAGTAGCGGCGCTATTTCAATGCAGCAGCGGGTCAGCTGCAGTTTATATTTAGGATTCTTTTGGGGGTAAAAAAAAGGACGTTGGGGGCCAGAGTTTGACACCCCTGATCTAGACAATATTGAACTCAAATGTTCTATTATTCTGTGTCATATCTGCTACCCTTGCAGTGGTCATTGGACAATAACATTTTCAACTTTGTCCAATGTGTATGGAAAGCAGGCAAACTGAAAAGCTGGAAATAGTATACCTAACTACTGTGTCAAAAAACTGTGAATTATGAGAATTGGTAAAATTGATTAATGCAGTACTACAAAGAACTGTGAAAGACATACAATCTGAATGCAGAGGACATTAGTAGGAAAGGCTCAAAATTCCTAAACATGGTATATCAGTTTGGAAAACCCTCCAATGAAAAATATGTGCAATTGAAGAAGGTAAAGAGCGAGGGTTTTCTTGGCAATGTTACGTGTATTTGTGATCAAAAAATAAATCAAACAATACAATTTCTAGACAGAACTCAACTGGACTTATACAGCACAGAACATGGTTCAGTAAAAAGGTACAGAAACAATGAACAAGGTTGTCTCTTTCTCCTGACATGTTTCACCAAAAGGCTTCCTCAGGGGATTCCACAGAGACTTTAGGTTGATAAGGAAGTTGTGTGGATAAATGTATGATTCCTCATAGCGGAGGTAAATGTTGATATTTCTAGGGAGTTCCTGGATGAGGTTAGAGGTCCAGGGAGCTCGATTTAGTTGATTCTTTTTAGAGATTTTGAGAATCATAAGGGTGATAGGCAAGGTGGAGGTTGTTCCAGTCATATAGTTTTTTCTATTTATGTAGATATGGAGGTCCTAGGAATGCCGGACAGAGTGTCAGCAGTTCAAGCTGTATTGACAGCTCCTAAAATGATGTCACTGATGCCACTATCATGTAGCCTAAATAGCTAGGACCCATTTTCGGAGCAGTCAATAAAGCTTTAACTGCTGCCATTATGCCCAGCATTCCTAGGACCTCCGGCATAGGAGCCAAACATGACTTATTCACTTTACATCTACAACCAGTAGTTTTGTAACTACTGGAAATTCCACTACAAAATTCTGTCGAAAAACAAAAAACTTTGTGTATGATGGTATAGTCAAAAGCACTAAGATTTTCAAGACCAGCTAAGTAAACATATTAGGGTTTCAATTTAAAGGTGTACTTGACTGTGATTTTTTGTTCTTCTGCCGTCCCTGATGAAATTCAATGAAATGCCCTTACATAATGCAGGCTAAGGTGTCTAGAGAGTCCTATAATTGTACAATGCTAATCGACAATGACATTGATTGATAAAACAGCAGAATAGCAGCTGCATAACAACAGCATTCTTCAGTGTGCTGTGTAATCCAGAATAAACTACAGTAGGGGGAATATAATGAAGAGCTGCCTTAGGAGGAATCTCTGTGAACTACAGTGTCCTAAAGTGCTAGTGCATAAAGGTATGTTTGGGATGTGAATAGGGAAAATGCTTTAAAGACACATGTAATGGCTTCCATAAAGCAGCTGCCTGGTTGCAAAGTTCAGCTACAGATAAATGTGAATAAAATATGCATACATTGTACCATGTAAATGTGTTTACCTTTCTGTGCGATGCTGTAGAAAAGCTTTTTTTTTTGCCTTAAATCTTTGCAGTTGAAAAGCGTGCAGATATAAATATATATTATATATACGCTTGCATAGAAGTAGAGTGAAGCATGACAAAATGCCAAAAGAATAACAGTTTACCCACGCCCCTAGAACCTTGCTTCCTTTGTGGTTGTGAAATCTAAAAAAGTTACTCATCCCGTAGGAGCACACATTTTAATATTTGCAGTCAACAAAGTTGTGCTTCCACAGCAGAAGGTAAGTAGAGATTCTACAAGTCACCACCCTTGCCTTTGTTTCCCAGAAGCCAGCTGACTAATATGTAGTCAGAGGCAACTTCAAGAGTGCTGTTGCTGAGGCTGGAAAGAACAATGTGCTTGAGAAGAGCTGCTGATAACTTAACTCCAGTCTTAAGCTACGTACACACTTCCAATTATTATCGTCGGAAAACCAACGACGAACGTTCCTGCACGATATCTACGAACGATCGTATAGCACCGATCCTGCACATAGAGATAACGACACGATCGTTCGTAGATATTGTACACACACTAGATACGATCGTTTGAGCGATAGAGGAACTATGTGCACGACAGGAAAGTGAACGAACGTTCGTTCATTACGCATGCTCAGACCATGGACGATCAACGAACGATTGTACACACGAACGATGGTCAACGATCGTCGTCCAATCCGATCCGCCGGTCCGGTCGTTCGTTTCCAACGACTTTCCTCGTTCGTCGGCGTCGTTGGTTACTTTTTTTACGAACGATTTTTGCCCAATTGATCGTTCGTCGTTCATTTTGAACGATAAAAATTGGAAATGTGTACGCACCTTTACATGCAAGTCGCATCGAATCCTTGAAGTAATCAGATTCGCCCTTTGGTTATATATCAACCACATGAGCATACTAAGAAACCATATGTGTAGAAACTTGCCTAAAAAGAGCATCATTAAACCAATCCAGACATTTTATGAATGCCAACTGAATGGCTCTTCTTATCAGAAACACATGATTATTAGAATCTTTGGTCTCTGAATGTCGTGCTCTCCAACAAGTGAAAAAAAAATTTCGGCTCCATGGGACCATTGTTGATAAAGCCACTATCATAAAAGAAGACATTCCCCATGATTCCCAATATCCTGATTCTGTTATTCAGTGTTTAATTGGTACATGTTTACAGTGCATTAAGCATTATATATGTAGATCAATACAATTTTCAGTGACCACACAGTTTGTATGCAAACATTCTGTGACAACAAAAGCTAACATGGAAGCTGGAGGTAGCAAACTTGCCTAAGGTGAATATAGAGATCAGAACTAGTTTAAAACTAAGGAAAATTACCACTAGAAATGTTATAGGTTAAGTGGCCATATTACCATTTTAAAAAATCTACAAGCTTGAAAGAGACAAGGTATGTGTGAGCGGAGAACTCTTTCATATCTAATCATCTCTTTTGTCACTCAGACCACAGTCAGAGACTAGCAAGCACTACTGAATCATTATGTAAATTTGGCAAACTACTTCTGACAGCATTTTCCTCCCCCTCTTCTGTGCAATAGGATTTGCACATGAAAGAAGAGAGATGAACAAATACCCACAGGTGCTAACATCACCAACAAGTCACAGCTTTTGTTACTGTCAGCAGGATACCTTGCAGGTGTTTTGCTCTGTCTAGACAATTGCTGCCATCTCCATTTTTTAGCCTAATGTCCCATTTCCAGTATACAGATCCAACTTTGTGAACACAGAAGCCTAAAAAAAACTTATCCTAATACTGTTTTCTTCACAATCTTCTTAAGCATATGGAAGCATTTCTTTTACATTTCTATCAAGCATGGTTTCTGCAACAAATTAAACTGTTGTTTTAGGCATTTGCAACTTTTTTTTTCTACAATCAACTTGGTGTATAGCACAGGTAAACAGATTAAATCCACACTTTTTTTCAAGGAAACACTGGAGAACACTGTAGAATAGCTCATTATCTTCTTTACAATTTATAATCCTTTACATTGTGTACGCCCCAGGGCAGTGTTTCTTAACCAGAGCCCTGTGTCAGGTCTATGTTAGTGACACCAATGGCTATCTGTACAGTGACATTCTACTTACTGGCCTGCAATTTAAAAGATATTCTTCCCACTGACTGCCACATGATGGTTGACTGTACATAGTTTTAATCTAGAACTTTAGACAAATACACTAAAAAAATTGCTGAAAAAAATATTTATGTACTATATCAACTGTTATATTTTAGCAATTCCTTTATTCCAGTAACCCTTGTCACACATCATTACACTTGATTTGCCATGGAAAGAAGTTTTGCTCTTTTTTTTTTAAGCATCCACACAACTAGTGTTTTTCAAAGCAGATCTGCCATTGTAGATTTAAATATGTGGTTTCCCAAACAGAACAAAAAAAAAAAAAGACTCAATCGATACTATAAGATAGGGATACACATCCATTTTTCCCTAGATATTCCCCATAAAGCTTCCACTTCTCAAATAACAAGCTCTAGATTGTATACAACTTGGCATTAGATCTGCACAGATTTAACAATAGAGATGTATCAAGAATTTATTTGAATATTTAAATGACCTGTCTAGATACAAAACTCTGAAGGGTAGTGCTCTAAATTACGATGACTTCATAAATACATATATTATAATACCCCTAATAAACCCCCCCCAAAAAAAAAAAAACGTAAGAATATGTGCACAGGTTTAGACGAAAGCTTTACTTTAGAAATTTCCATTTAGAAACACCAGCTATGCCTATACACAATCTGAGTCCAACAAGTTATTTGACAGAACTGTCATTTTACTTCATTTTTTTAATGTCCAACATTGAAAGGTAACTTAGAACAGCTCCAACAACTACTTCACTTTTACACTAATTGGTTGCTCAACCTTATTTAACGTGAAACACCTACAGAGATACAAAATTGATAAAATATACTAGAAAGTATTATGATAGCAATTAGGTAAAATCTGGTGTTCATTAGCAACAAGTGCTTATGTTGTTTGAAAGAAACAAAAGCTTGTGATCAAAAATTTCCCTATATCTAAAAGATATATAGCACATAGGAAAATATGAAGAACAATAGTTTTCAGTCATTCTAAAGCACTTTAAGTTTCCATAATCAGGCATGTCATTATTATATAAAGAGGGAGGTGATGTCCTTCTCCAATTATCCCTACCTGCCCGATTGCTCTGGGTATCCGGCAAAAAAGCCAAGATGCGTTTGCCATGTTGCCAAGATATCCTGGCTTTCCTTGTACGTGCTGGGAAAAAATGAACTCCCATGTGCCTGCATGGGACTTACGCCATCCTGGCCAGGAGAATCAAGATGGTCAAAGATCAAAGACAGGAAGAGGAAAGAGGAGATGATGGAGGCAACCTGTGAGGGAATGGGGACAGGTGAATATTGTGGGGTTTAGTTGAGCTAAAGGGATACATAAAATTTACCAAAATATAATTTGTGGTAAAAATGCATACCAGCCATATCACAAAGAGGTAATAGGAACAACCTGTTATATTATGTTCTTCCTGGTGTGCACTCACTATGTACTCTGACCCCCTTCCCCTTATGTTTACCCATTTCTCTCCTTATTCTTTCTTCCCTCTCCTTCCGTTTTTATCATTTACTAATTATCTACCCACAATTCTATCCTCCCCAGGCAGCATTGTTCACCTTAGGTGTCCCAAAGACAAAAATCAGGTATATTTAGAATTGCCATTTTACTGACCTTTATTTTTTGACTGAGTTAAAGAACTCACGTTATTAAATAATGTTGCTGTCCTTGTTGTATTATGAACTCATTTGTATGCTTTCAGTTCAAGGAAAGAAACTATTGATAAAGGTTAGGCATACTGACCTTCAACTACTGTTTTCTCGTAAATATAGACATAATAAACAGCATTGATGATTCTTTAAACATACTTTTTTGTGAATGTTATCTTCTGTGTATGTCATTGATATTTCACTTTTATCACTGAATCACACTCACATAACCAATTATATTTGTAAATGTACTGCGAGCCTTACTAATTGCACTCAAGAAAATAAATCAGTAACAAGCATGATATCCCAAGCAAATTCATAGGCAGGAGAAATAATTAATCTTTCTACATTTTCACACAAAGAAGCTGGCTCCAACCTAATTTAAATCACTGTTCACATTTGGAGGAGTACCAGAGGGATGCATGTTCATTTCAAGTATAATACTCAATTTCCCCACAGCAAAGTGAAGAAGACTGGACAGAAGATAACATGTTCACACAAATCTAGCCATAAATGTTCTAGATTGTGGAAGAATGATTTGCTAGTTGAATCTAAGGACACGCTAAAGATGCATTCTGTCTTCTCAAACAAACAGAAATCATTCCAGCCAAATTATACAGAAATAAAACAGCTTGTTGTAGCTAAAAAACAGAAATGACCAATCAAAAATTAGTGAAGTGGTAATAAAATATATGCTTCACTAACCCTTTGCCTAGGCCCATGAGCCAAATATAATGTAAACTGTATGAACATGAAAATAACATACGTACACATGTTAAGAAACAGCATGTGACATTACGTTTTATACATTTAAGAGTGTATTTCACATGCTAAAAATATTGAACAGGTAAATTATTACATACAATTAACATACACAGTTGACGTGAAAACAGTTACTAGTTTGTCAACTATAATAATTAGTTACATCCTATTGTAGTAAACGTCATCACCGCACAGCACATTGCAGGAATGAGACCTTAAAGTTTATTCTAGAGGCTCATCTACAAATCACTTTATTTCTTACAATAATGTGTATATATATATATATATATATATATATATATATATATATATAAATACTTGTACATTTTTTATGTTTGTTATATCACAGTGCATCTGATCTCTGGTAACATGCATACGTTGCATTGGATGTTGGTAGGTTCCCGGCTTTGACAAAGAAACGCATGTTGAATTGGCCACTTGCAGTCTCCAATAAAGCCCATGTAAACAAGGTGACAATGCTGGAGTAAAACTAGGGGCAGAACATTGTTACTTCATACCTGGAATCATTATTATTATTAAACAGTATTTATATAGCGCCAACACCTGACACAGAAGGAGGGAAGAACCCTACCCCGAAGAGCTTACTTCTTCTTACTTAATTTAGGAGTTGTGTCTGAACAAGAACATTTATGGTAGGACCACCAGATAAAATTTTAGTTAAAGCTTCTTTTTAAAAATATTAAACATTATAATTGAAGGAAATGATGTTCATTAAAAAATAAAAGTGTTTTCTAGGGCAGTACACAGCATGTTAAGGGTAAGAGAGGCATGGCACTAATAACATAAATAAACCTAAGGATCTTTACATAAATTGTCACAAAACACAATCATATGTTTCTATTCCAACTACAACACATTTTCATAAATGTATTTACTGATTTCCCAGGAACTGAACTGTTCCTAGAAAATATTAATGTAGGTATACCTAAACAACATTAACATGTTATCCAGATTTATTACCCCCATCATTTAGCCATTTATTTTAATAGCCAGTCTTGCAATTTGATTTTGTTATCAAAATGATTAATCAATCTCTTCTGATGATGAATCACTCTCTCATGTAGCTGTGCTCCATTACTCTGGATTATTACTGCTCTGTGTTTAACTGAGCAGAAATAAAAGCATGACGTTTTGGTGATAGATCAGCACTCTTTTGTTTTCATAATAGTGTCACGAAAACATAGCTAAGCAGAAGGCATATTGTCATGTTAATCAGGCAAATTAAACACTGTCACAAAAAAGCCTTTACTGGCAAGAGGCTGACATTTACAGGCTTGTATACACTCTCCTGTTTACTTTCCTGTCCGGGGATGCCATTGGGCAGACTAGGTTATTTGTGTTGCTTTGTGAAAGACCTGCTCACAGCAAAAGTTGAAGCCAAAATGTATACATTTATTTCCTCCACCAGGCTTTCTTTAGGCTAGAACTAGTCTCGGTTATTAAAATCCCCAGATATTAGAGATATCACTGGCATGATGGTATGTATTGAGGCTACATAATGTATTAATATTAGACTGTATTTATAAAATGCCAACATGTTGCACAGCGCTGTACAATAAATAGGGGTTGCAAATGACAGATTTAAACAATGAAACAGAAGGAGAGGCTCCTGGCTAAAAGAGTTTACAATCAGAGATGTTGGTTGTTATCAGGGGTTGTTATCACTCAACTTGATTGTGAAATTACATAGACAATTAAACAAATGTCAACCTCCCTAAGCAATACTAACATCTCAACAAATGTGAGTTCATTGTTTAGTTCAGAGCTGTCCAATTCCAGTCTGAAGCGGTCACATACAGGCCAGGATTTGTAGGCTAGGTATTTATTTTATACCATGTAAGCCTTACTAAATTTACTGTGGTCTCTAGTAAAGTACTAAAAATGTGTGCAGATTTTATTCCACGAGGACTGGAGATGTACAGCCCTTATCTAGGTCTCCCCAATAACACTGTAATTTCTGCATAAACATGGGAGTAGTTACAGATGACTGTGGCCAAGGTGGAGCTACCTTTTGCTGCAAAAACAGCTGTTCTCTATTGTTTTAGCACAACTAGCTATGGGGATTTGTACACGATATTTAGGGCAAAACCCTTATAAATGCAAGATGTAAGAATAAAATAAAAGTTCTTGCAGTGTTGACAAAAACGTATGCAATCCTATTTAGATTTAGCTATAAAATCTGAAAAAATACACACCCACTGCGCAGTTATAATATTGCTATAGTATGATCCTTTTTTTTGACATAGTTACATAGTTAGGTTAAAAAATGACATAAGTCCATCAAGTTCAACCACTAGGGAAATAAATATGTCCAAGATAAAAACCCTGTAGACATAGGTAATCCAGAGAAAGGCATAATTGTACAATTTGTTTACATTTTAGGGATTTTTTTGAATGAGAAGATGCACAAACTAATTTTATGTAAACTAATAAACCGTTATTATTAATTAATTTGTAGGGGTTTAAAGTATAACTAAAGTCTCACAATACATGATCAGGCAGGTGGCCATTGCACAATGGGAAAGGCAATGAGCAATAATTCATCTTACCTGCCTGATCACATGGAGGGGCTGTCAAAAAATCTGCACTCTGCATGGTTAGTGGCGTGATGGTTGCCAGGGAAACCCGGCATTTCTGGCTTTCCTTGCTCATGCCTGAAATCAATAAACTCCTGTGCTCCTGGCTTAAAAACAGTCACAAACTGGTTTTAACTCAGGAATGATCTTTTTCACAAATTAATAAGGGCCACTGAACATGAAATACCTATATGCACTAATACACATTTACCTCATCAATAGGTAAAACAAAATTTTGTTTGTTTTGTAGCGCAGAACCCAGAAAAAAAAGTAAAACTAGAAAAAGAAACATTGTTTTGACCCTGCTCCAGGGGTGTAGTCAATAAGCCATTGTGGGGTTTATTACTAACGCTAACAGTTCATTGGCTTTTGATCACCATCATTTTTCAATTAGTTCAGTTAGAATTTTTAGGCATAAAAATAGGCATTGGAAAGTATATAGAATTAGAAAAAATGGTTGAAAATGCCAAGGTTTTGTGATAATCCACAACAAAGGGCATTTACAGGCGCAGTGATTTCTATTTTTTCCTCAGGCACAGTGAGTGAGAGAATTCTACATTATGTAATGTCAGAAAGTTATCTGCCACACATTTTCAGCAGCATAGTAATGCTGAATAGAACAAAAAGTATCCATGGTTAGACTGCCCTGCTTCACATCGGTAATTTCATTCCCAACACATCAACGCTCACATCTAAAAGCCAGTGTTTTTTATAGGTAGCTATGTCTTCCTCTGTCTCCATTTTGCTGATATATGGTGTTAAAAACAGTCTGCAAACTCCCATCCAAAAACAAAAAAAGATTTGAATAGCTGTTAGCATTATTTTTTACAAACACACAGGAATGAAACAGATAGAGTAACCATTTCTCTCTAACTAGGTATGGCTTTCATATTTCTCTCTAACCAAAGAAAGGAGAGCTTAGCCATTTCTCTCTAATCAGGGCATGAGCAGAAGGAGCAGCCCAGAACCTCCCGGGATGCGTGACGTAGGGTGTTGCAATTATTAAAAATAAATAGAGTTTTTATTTTAAATGAAAGGGTTGTCTAACCTTTTATGTAAAGTAACAATTTTGAGTTTAGGTCTGCTTTAACACTCTCTAATTAAAGAAAGGACAGCTTAGCCATTTCTCTCTAATCAAAGAAAGGATAGCTTAACCATTTCTCTCTAACCAGTCCAAGGAAGGATAGCTTAAAAACCTGATCTTCTGCTACCAACCATGGTCAGAAACAACCTGTTTTATGTCTGAAACTATTTCATGAGCAATGAGAATGTTTTTAACCACATACTCAATATTCATTTCAAACATGTTTGGCTATAAGATATAAAATACATTTTATTTACATGTGGGGCTGGTTAATGATACATTGGCTATTAGCCTTTGAATGCCATCTAAAATGTGGTCTTCCATTTTAATGTCATATTGCAATCTTGTGTGCGGTTATCACTAAGAAAATGGCAGCAGTGTAAGGCAGCTGCAAAGCAAAATTTATACGCACATCCTCCTGTACAAGGTATGAAATGTTGTAGGTAAATAAAAGCTAGCACTGTTATCTGCTTGCTTTCAGTAACCCAGAATGTATCTTGAGTTATCTGATAACATATCATCTTTATGATCTACTGTTTTAATGTTATCAATGTTTGTTTTTAGTACGCTGACACAGAGGCTGAACATGTAATCACTTTCTCAAGCAACCTTAAGCATTTTATATTGTCAGTACTGTTGTAGTAGGGCAGATCTCATATCAGAGGGCAAAAGAAAGCAGTAGCTTCCGCAGGGCATAAATCTGTATCAACATAAAAAAAAGAATAAAATTGTTGCTGATACATGTATTTTTTTGAAATACACTTTTGTGATACATAGGTAGGGACTTTTCAGGAATATATCATAAAAAATATTTCTTTTATTATATTTCCATAAAAAACAGTTTCCTTTTTTTTTTTTTTACAATTTCCAGTGTCATAATATGTTGCAAGCAGTTCACATTTTCCAAAAATGGAAATGAGGAACATTGTATCGAAAATGTGAATTGCTTGCAACATGACATTAAAAATTGTTGCTGTGTTTCTAAAAGACGGTATCTGTTTGCTATGAAAACATAATAAATAAAATATTTTTATGATAAATATCTAAAAAGTCCCACCTATGTATCACAAAATTGTATGTAAATCAATAGGGATGTGGTAAGAATGATAACAGACTGTATCTATATTGTATTTTTTAAATACCTTCCAGGTTGGTCTCTTTTTTGTGTAACTTTTACCCTGAGATGCTCATGACTGGAACTCAATTAAAAAACACCTACCATATTAGTTATTATAGTGAAAAGGACATACAGTATATCCTAGATAGACAAGGTTTTCCAGAAAACAGTCAGAGCAGCATCAATATGTGCCATCTCCCATTGTTCAGTCAGAAGTCATCACCGACACTTATGGCACACAACCTAGGAATATGTACACACACTTAAATATTGTCCTTGCAAACTATCTTTCACAATCCTTTCCAGCGACAAACAACTGAAGGATGAATGAACAAGCAACAACAACTACAACTCAGTTCTGTTCTATGGAGAGGGGAAAACAAGCAAGCGGCACTCCACTTGCACAGCTGTTCATTTTTTTTTTATTTCTTTTGTCACATATATAACAAAAAGACAAGCATAACTTGTTTTAAAAAGGTTTTAATGTATCTAGCTAGATGAAGTCTAGAAAAATTTGATTCATTCACATTTACCATTTAAAAAAAGGATAAAACAAAAATAGAAGAAAGAATAAATGTGATCAATGTTTGAAGCATGTAAAGAATTCAAGATCTTTCATTCATCATTAAAATATGAAATCTGCTAAAGCAGGAAAAATGACCCTTTCACCATCTAAAGGGATCCTTTTCAATGGTCTGCAATAGGAGTTGGAAATTCAAATTATTTTAGGTTATCAGGGATCCATGTACCCAGTTATTTAATTGAATATATTTGCCTAAATAAATGACAAAGTGAGATAATTTCCCAAGCACTAGGGTGTGGAAGAAAGATGTTTAACTATTGTTTGTTAACCTTGTCAATGGACTGGATAGCAATAGTTTTATTATTGTGACAGTTAGGGAGGGATAGGCTCTTTTTTAATGGGTACTATGTAGGAGAATTCAATCTACGCTGGCCCTCACTTTTTATAGAAAACATTTCAAAAGCATTAAAAATTGGGATCCGTGATAAGAATTGAATTTATGAAGTCCACTATTAGTTATTACTGCAGGAGAGATGTACAATTAGGTGATCCATGTTATGATTTGCACACTAAGGCTAACAGATGAGAGGTGACCTTAATAAAACACTAATCAACCCAATTAAAGGGTATTCAGTTGTTAGCTTTGATTTTAGTATTAATAAGGGAAGAAGGGTCCTCTTTTGGAATAAGAACAATAGGCATTTGATTAAGGGGTATTTTAACACACTTAGGGCTTGTTCAGACCTATTAGGCATTTTTAAACACTTCCTTTTCAAGTGTATTAAGAAAGCAGAGGTAACAAACCGCCCTGGACTCTGTTTTAACTGTCCAGAAAACCAAATGGCAATGCTACTCCCTCCTGCTGCCAGACAAATGAAGGATAACGAGATTATTTGGTTTATTTACTGTTTTTTGTAGGGGTTTTTTTGGCAATAAAATCATAGGGTGACAAAAACAGATCTGTGCCTAAATGTTTCTTAAGGTAGATTAGAAGAGGGGTCAGAGACTGTTGCAAATAGTTCTATAGTTTTCTGATGTGCTGTTAATAGATTTATTAATGCTTTCATTTGTCCTCTGCTATTACTTTGTAAGATGTTATGTTCAACTGTTTCATGTTAACTATTTATTGGTTTTCCATTCCTATATAGTGGCAAAAGCAACAAAAACTGTTTCCGCTAAGCATTTATTCTCTTTTCATTATCAACTGGATTCTAGGACATGCTGCCTTAAAATTATACCTTTGTTTCTACTGTCTCTGCTCTAACAATAAAATCCCAATGGTTGCAGTGTGATGATGCTATCATGCTGGCTGTAAGAACACCAGTGGGAATGTACAGCAAAAAGTAAGCATACCACTTCTGTACATGGGAGGCAGCCAATGAATCCCAATCATATTGGGACCAAAGGAATCCTTCACGAGCACATCATCAATCTGCAAAGGGCTCCAACCTCTCTCAACAGCAGGTGATAAATCAAAGGTTAGATCTCAGCACCTAATCTTGTGGAGGATATTTTAAAAGCAAAGTAAAAGAACTAGCTGCCTGACACACTAAACTGCATATTTGCCAGGATGTAAAAACAAACAAAAAAAAACTTCAAAATGACAAACTGCAGACACCACCATTTTATTAATAAAGTTCACATATATTTGTTACTGTTGCCTGAATGTTTGTTTACTTTTTATTAGTGAAACCAAATTCACAGATATGATTCACTTCACAGAAGGCAGCAGTATGCAACAAGATAAACTCTAGTCTGCCTAATTTTAATGTAGTTGGACAGATAGGATTGCAAAGGCCAAAGGCTTAGTGTTTCTCAAAAAAGATTTATATTTTATGTTTTCCTTCTTTCCAAAAAATACTAAAAGTAGTTTTTAATAAGTGAAATCAGTATTAAAATAAATGTTATTTTTCAATTACAATAGTAGATGTAAATGTTGCATGTTATATTCCAATAACTCAGTAAATATAAACTAACTAAAACACACCTCAGGTAAATGGAGAAGGGGGTAGGGGTAACCTCAAAAGTGCCATTACATACGCTAGATATATATATGCTACACATATACTAGTGTGTAATTAGGGGTGCTTTTACAATAAGCATTAAGACTGAACTTCTTTATATCTGTACTCCACCATTGGTGTCTGGTTTCAGAACATGCACTCACCTGTATGATAAACTGAGGTTACTATGTGACAAGGTAAAACTGCATGGAGTATGTGTATGAAAAAAACAAAGCTATCCTCGGACCAGCTCTGACAAGAACAAAGGTAACAGAAATGCTGTATACTATACCAACTAAAATGAAGCCTGTGTTAAAATGATTTGTGGATTGGAGTGAGTTCAAGTACATATAGGGTGAATTATCAAATAAGGTGAATTATCAAAGCTCTCCCTGATTTCTATGGCTATGCAAAGCCCTGTAAGAGATATTTCCTCCTGCTTTTTGTTGGAGACACCTTTTTTTGTTTCACCTAAGAGTAAGTTAGAGAAAATCTGAACATTTTAACTATACTTTGAAAGTATTGCTCTCCTTTATGAATTTCCTCAGAAGGTTCAGTAATATTCAGGCACTGTAGTTCATAGCTGACAATATGAATTTACATACACAAAAAAAAAAAATGAAAGTAGAACTATGGCCTCCCAAAACATTAAAGCACCTCATTATAATTTCATAATTTACCTCATTCAGTTTTCTGTCATGGATGTGGGAACAATGCTGCAATGGTATTTCATTCAGGACATAGTTGCTACACTCTCATGTAGGCTGTGCCTGCTTGTACTACAGTTGGATGAGAATGTTTAGAGATAAAAAAAATTAGTAATTCCTAAAGAAAACACAATTTGTATTTTTAGTGAATAGCTTTTTTTTTATTATTGCTAGTCCTAAAAGCATTGGCTATTGCTTTAATAAACAATCTGAATAAACAAAGTGTTACCATGTACCTCAAATCAGCAATATACATTTGTTAAAAAAAAAACAAACAAAAACAAAAACACAACCTTGTTGAACCAGCTAAAATACTGTACTCAAACTGGGTCACATGTCCAGTCATTTTTTAAGCTAAAAACAAATAAAAACCTGGGCCATGCTTGAGTTTAGAACTTTTAAAAAATAAATAAAAAAAAAAACATAATTATAGCACAAACTTGTTTCTTAAGTAGAATAAAAATAGTAATACACAATTGAATTGTTGTTTCCCTGGAACACCCAAACAAAGCAGTATTATTCCTGGTGGCTTGGGGTATCTAACATTAAATACAGAGGTTGGAACTCAAATCCGACTTAAGTCACCTAATAAATGACTTGCAACTAGACTCCTGACTTGCTTTCTCTGCTGACAGCTGAAGGGGAAAGGGAGGAAGGCGGAGTCTGTGTTACAGAAGCATCACTGCCTTCCTCCCTTCCCCCTTCAGCTGTCAGCAGAGAAATCCGTGGACACAGAATGTAATCCTTTGCTCAAGAACAGGATCATAGCTCTGTTTCCTTATGGGGACAAATGGGGATAAATTAAATGACTAGATTGGGACTGGACTTGGAAGAATTCTTGGTGACTTGAGACTTGACTTGGTGTCAATGACTTGGGACTCGACTTGGACTTGAAGGGTGATGACTTAGTCCAACCTCTGAATAAAGAACACTAAACTTTCTCAATGTGCTCTAAAAAATGTGGATAGTAGAGGTATCGGGTAAATAGAGCATAAAGTATCCTGCTAGGTAACTAAGGGATGGTAATCAATAAAGGATGTAAGATAAAAGTGAGAATGCTGGCCATTTATGGAATTCACTATCTGTACATGAAAGAACAGTGCTTATTGAGCACAACATAAATTAAGAAGTCAAATTGACTTGTGCACAGCAAAGATCGATCAAGACATAGCTAAACAAACCATTCCTTCAACATTTTCTGTTGTGACTGAAATGAAGAATCCAGATAAACTTTTAAATCTAGTGACCTACTGTGACACAAAAACTGTCAAAAAAAGATTTGTTTTCAAATTTCTTTCAATTTCTTTCCTGTTTTTTTCTTTCTGTACTTGTTTACTTGTTTAAAACCTAATAAAATTTGATTTCTAAAAATCCCATTTGTATGCTACATCTAACATAAAAAACAGGTCCTAATAAACAAGAGATGCAGCTAAACTTAAAGTGGAACTACATAAATCACCTTCCATTACCAGTGAAAAGCCATTGACCCCCACAAACCAAACCCAGGTCCCACACCGTTTCGGCTTCTCTTTTCTTTCCATCAATGGATGGAATGGTGGCTGTGATCATTTTTTTCCTTCTCCTTTTCAGGTTCCTATAATGTTTAATATGGGAAAGCCCCTGATGGTGCATGCTAGATCTCAGGCATGCACAGAAGGAGCAGCCCAGAGCCTTCTCAGATATGTGATGCAAGAATCTGATGAGGCTGCGGGTTTCCTCTTTAGTCTTTACCGCCACAACAATTGCTCTATTTTTATATTGTTCTTTCTTATGACTGTAGTTTTGGAATTTACTCTTTGACATGCAAATAAAAATAGATTTGCCCATAAAATGTCATGATAGATCTGCTTTACATGGCCTGCAATGTACAAGGGTTTCACCTTGGTGTTAACGAGCGCTGATTTTTCCATTTTCAGAGACAAATAGTATAACTGAAGCCTGTGCTCTATCTCATTAAGCATCACATCATCATATGATGGACAGATATCTCACCAAGAGTGGTGGCCAATAAAACATCTGCTTGTCTATGGCCAGCCAAAAACATAAGCTGTCCAAAAGACATTCTATTGCTATTTCTGCCTAGCCAACACCACTAAAAACTAAAGATGAACACTTAAATAATATTGTGGCAGACTAATCAAAGCAATTCTTTCAAATAATGAAGTCATTCAAACCCTATCAATTGCTTGAAGAGATCAGAAAATACCTGTGTATTACACTAAAAAAATAAAAACTAAAACCTATATTCTTCATTCATTAGTCTTCAGGTTAACTATTTTTCAGATACAATTAATACATGTTCTTTTTCACTGTATGGTAGGGCCTAATTTTTTTTCTAGGACAGGCTAAATACAGCCCTGCAGCTGATCTTTCAATGTGTCAAAAGTAGATGCACGCTAAATAACTACAATAGCCTTGGGCTATGCATTACTGGTATTGTTACATTAGAAATTATCAGTTCTTCATTATCAGCTGTTTCCTGAGCATTAATCTGCCCTGGCTAAGACTAAAGCACCTGGCGTTTTCCAAATGGAAATATGGATATAAAAAATGCTCATAAATTATTTATAGCCGTTGGCTATACCAAAGAGGTAGGGAACAGTACAGTTGTATGAAAGAAAAAAAAATGTTTTAATAATAAAAACATGTTGGCTGCTTACTCAGTGCATTCAACACCCTGCTGGCCCTGTTTGTCCTCTTGGGCACTAGCAATCCCTGACTCTTCTCATACAGTCAAAATAAAACTACATCAGTACACATTGTTCTCTGTCAAGGCAACTTGTTTCTGAGACTGGATAGATGTTCACTTAATGTGCCAGTTCACCTAAAAGTGATATTTCAGTTAAAGTGGACTTAAGCAGTGTCACCTACTAGTTTACTATTTTGGGTAGCCTAGTGGCAAGAGTTTTTCTAATGTACTTCATGTCTCTGTTCCTGATGACCTTAAGCTGTGAATAGCTTGGCTAATATATGACCTTATCAATCTCTAAGAAGTTTGAATTTACTAAAGTTATGCTAGTAATAAGAGTCTTTAAGAAGTACAATTGCCAACAACATTTGCCTAAGTGGTTGAAACATGTCAAGAACAAAGACTGCCTTATATGTATGTCATAGCATTGAAGTCTACATTCTAACCATGTATAAACGCTCAACGTGCTAATGGTTATGTGGCTATGGATGTTCAATTGTTTTTAATAATATATTTATTTCAATAAACTGAATTTTAAGGTTAAAGATATGCTTTATGAAAAATGTTTAGGATTTTTGAGTACCAATAAAATCCCAATATACCTAAGAAGATGTTTTGGAAAAGAAATTACACTGAAGCCCTAAATCCACTGAAACCCAACTTCTTGTATCTTCATACATCTGCCATGAAAGCGAAACAAACAGCTAAACTTTGCAGCCATAACACAACATGCCATAACACATCCCTGCCGGTCAAATAAAAAGAAACACATGCATGAAGTCAACTTGCACAATTATGACTTGAAGACTAAAATATTGAAAACTGATTGAACATTTTGCAAGTGCCTAAGTAAAATTTTGTACATCAGGTCAAAAGTTAAGTAAAGGTTTACCACCAAACTGGACAAATTATCCTTCCCAATTTAAAGAAGACAAAACAAGTACCTGTACCAAATAGCATGCTGTAAGCACAATTTATTTTTTTAAAGGTAATTTTTATTGAAATTTTTAAAGTAATTTATGCACAATATTTAAAAGGCCAAAAGAAAAGGAAAAAAAAAGTTCCTTATAATGATCTTAAGGGGTGACCCCAATCTAACAATAAAACAGTATCCAATAATTAAGGTCATTGCTATGTATTTCAATCTGTTTGATCACATTCATAATGTACATTTAGGATGTTTGATCCATGAGGACCAGTATATGTAAAACTTGGTTATTGTAAGTTCATTTTCAGCAACCAAGCATAATTTATAATGATTTATACTTTTCCTTTTAATAGAAACATGACCACTTAACTCTGAATATTGTAGAGCCATTGGACTAAACATAATTAGCAAACTAAAGCAATTGGTTCTGTTCTAAACCTTTGTTTTCTTATTTAAAGAGACTGTTTAAGTATTTTAACGAGAACTAATAAAATGTTAATTATCCTTTTTTCTTTTCGTATTGCTTGTTTCCAGTAATAATTAACATGTTTGTAACACATAATTTTGTGACATTTTACATAATATATTTCATCCTAACAATTTGTGCAGTATAATACAGCTTTTTATTGCCATCTTTGACTTTACTGTATTATACTGCTGAATTATATTGCACAATTTAAATTCGCTAACCATTAACCCTTGCATTCATTCGTTTCTATTCAGGTTTTTTTCATATAACTGTTGCAGAAGCTATATAGTAATTTACTATATTACTAATTATATTTTGTTTCAAGTAGCACCTAGCCATAATTTTCTACAAATTTAAATTTTTTTAATTAAATCCTACTTTGTGCAAAACTTGACCTAAAATTCCAGGCATCCTTTAGGTTTGCTGCAGACACCCATATATCTGCAAAGAATGCTAAAGTATGTCAGGAGTGCAAGTTTTAACTTATTACAACCCTGAGAGCATGTGAATATAGCAGGAAGATCTTCTCACTTAGCCTTCAATACAGTATCCACAGAACACCAATCCTTGCCAAATGTATTGATTTGAAAGAATTTTTCATTTTTAAAATGTAATAAGCCACATGGATATTAAAATAACCTGGTTAACTAAACATGCTTATTACATTATCAATGTAACAAATTTTAGATGCTTATTTACTAAGTTTACATGAACTGTTTTCCCAATCTTTAACCTGAGTGCTCAAAAGTCCATGTTTGAAATTCCTATGCGTTCCATTGGGCTAGTCTACACCAGGGTGTTTGTAGGAGACACGTTTTTGAGCATTAGGAAAACGCTCCTTGCTGCATTTTAAAAGTTTAAACTGCTTGTAAAGCTTATAAATGCTTATATGTATGCCTTATAAATGGTCCATGTAGATTAGGGCATAGACAGAGAAAAGGAGAAATGTAAACATTTCCTCACTGCACATTTGGTGTATAGGTTGGTTTAGATATAAGATCACATATTACTCAGCTATTAATATTAATCAGCTGCCTATGAACCTGTACTTGATATCAGTGAATGTTTGTTTAGCCATATATAACGAGACAATCGATTGTCAGATGCTGTAACTGAGAACAAAGGATCTTCAACAATAGTTAACAAATGCTTGAAAACCGCCTTTCAAAATGACTTATATGAATGTTCTCAGTTTCACTTACAGCCTACCAACCTATTGATGGACCACTTTCTCCTTGCTCTATCAACTGCCTAGTAACTGCTGCTTATAAATGCTTAAAAAAAAAAAAAAAAGTCAATGTAAACAAGCCCTAATTTCCCATGCCAATACACAATCAGAAAAAAAGATTCCCACATGTCAAGTGATGAAGAGTATGATTTGTAGATTGTTACTAGTTTTATTTGTCAATATGCAATATTATTTGCAGATATGAACTCAATATGAATATGTATGATAATTGCCTAAGCATTCAGTTGTACATTGTTGTGTTCAATAAACCGTAAGAGTATGTGTTTAGGAGCACACATTTGTTATTTTAACGTTGGACATAAATGTGTTGCTTTCTATACTTAAGCAGACCAAGCCAGTTCACATGGATATTAAGCCTGCTATGTCTGGCATACTCCAGATGTTGCAAGTAAAGTTTGGGACATTTTAAGTTATTTGGCGCAGCATAGCCATTTGCTTTTAAACACAGGGTACATTTGGAGGTATAAAAAACCTGTTTGTGATCGAGGCTATAATGTAAGTCAGGTGTTGGTATGAAAAGTAAATATACTAGTTTAGTGATCTTACATCATCGTAGTCAATCTGAAGTAAAGATAAAAATGCACATGCAGAGTAGTAACAAATGTTTAATGGTGTTTGAAGTGGATAGCATCTGTAGGATTTTATTCATAAGCAAACTGGACATGCAATCAGATAATGATCTTAGAAAACACCATGAAATAAGATGCAATAAAGGGTTATGTTAATAATAGAATAATAAAAAAAAGGGCCTGAGACACAGCGGTATACAGAAAGACTATGATAAAAAAGATTCTTATCAATGGCAGAAATGTTTTACCCTGTCTTCAAAAGGAAAACATAATTGGAATAGCCATTAATGTTTGTATGGGGCATTAAACAGACTTTGAATTATTGTTTTTTTTTTTATGAGCAACATTTTCCACCTACCTAATTTTCCCATTCTTTATGTGCTTCAAAGTACGCCCTGTATATGCAGTAGTATCACCATACAGAATATGATGAGCAGAATGTGACATGGTCTCCCATTGCTTGGCTTAGAAGGTATATATAGAACCCAGGCTAACGCACTTTGTCCGTTAAAGGCTCCATGAAACTGCGTGTGTCTGCCAGTTGTTTTTTATGAAAATCCGGTTTGAAGGGTCCAGTTTGAAGAGTTGGGAGGGTTCCTTGGCCACCTGGTTCATGTCTGGGTCTTCCCCGGGAACTTAGAGAGCACAGGTGCAATATTTAGAGTCACAGCAGCAGACTGCAGGGAGCTCATTAGTTTCCCAAAACTTTAAAAGTAAGATATTAGTTTTTGATTTATGAAAAATACTTGATATGTTTATACTGTATGATTAGCCAGAGGGAACTAACAAAGAATTAGTTAGTGGCCCTGGCAGGCTGGAATTAGTTTTATTGTTTTTTGTTCACGTGTTAACCTGCCTCTGTATGATTTAATAACGCACACAGGCAGGAGCCTAAACGGTTTGCTGAGAAACTCACCTTTTGCTGCCTCTGACCTGCTGCAAGCCTGTTGCTACGAGCAATCCTCACAGCAAGCTCACAAGGGATTAAAGAGATCAAAAAGCACTACAGCTGAATTTGTGCATATCACAGCTAAGCTTCCATATATTAAAAGATATTCACATCTCGTTTAATCTTAAATTATAAAATGGATTATTGCTTATTCTAGGATAGTGGGTGGAGCCATATAAAACCATTCCTTTTTACCCTAATTTAAATGTTTCATTCTTTTTTGCCTATCCCATATGGGAGTGAGAGTTGGTTCACTCTACCAAAGGGCAGAGAAACAACATCTTGTACATGCAATATCTCCATTTTATTTTAAATTTATCCTGGAGAGACATAGTTCTCTCCCGCACCAACCTTCTTAGCATGTATACACTGTTCATGCAACAAAAGATAGACTGGCTGAGCCATGTTCATTAACAGAATGATGGGTGTATTCTAAAGGACATCCTCTATAGTCAGCTGGCATATGGCAATAAAAGCACTGGCCATCCTTACTTCCACTTTAGGGCTGTCTGCAAGAGAGATAAGAACATGCTAGGCATTGGGATTTGGAGAAAATTAATGTACAGTAAGCTATAATCATTACTCTTTTAAATAGAGGCCAGATAATAAGGCAAAAAGGAGTGTAGATGTGAAAAATACATTTTGGTACAAAATTGACAGTGGGTGTCAAGTGTGACTAGCACAAAGGCCCATATAATATTTCTAAATAGCAGCACATACTGTAAATGTACAACCTTTTTTTCTTAGTGTCCAAGCATCTATTAAAGTGTCCTTTTCCACATTTTTCATCTACAATATCCCCTTTACAATAAACTTCTGGAAATATAACAATGCACAAAAGCAGAGCAGTTAAACTACACAGACTGCAATAAATGGACCTAGCTAATAAGACTGTCACACTTTCTAGTGCAGTCTTTTTTTTTTTTTCCTCTCTGTAGACATTTTACCTGTGCTCTTTTCCCATTTGCTACAAACAGCAACACCTTTTCTCCCCTTGACTTTTAGTACCGTTACCCTACCCTGTCTGGCTGAACTACTAAACTTCCAAGTCAACTTTTAGTTTATATGAGCTACATACATTTCAGTTAAATTAAAATAAAATGTAAGCAATGTCTAACAGTTTAATGTTTTGAAAGAAGACACAACCTGAGCAGCAAAGCTTGCCATATGCCAGCATATTGCAGAAAATAACCCTTGCCTTTTTTGGACAGAGAGGTCTTTCTGTAGAGGTCTGTCACAATCCCTGCCAGTTTAGCGCCAGAGCTCTTCAATAAGCAGATGTGTGGGCCAGTTATTTGTAGAGATATATCAGATCACTTTTCTGGGCTTTTCTACTGAGGCTGTCACTCTGGAAACAAACTGTCAAACAATATTTATGTTTTGCTTTGATGCAAAATATTGAAATAGATAAATAACTAAATAGTTGGAAATTTATGGCCTCAACCACTTTTCAGAGTTATATAGCATAAAAACTAATTTATTCCATACAGTTTATTTAACAATTTAATACATGTTTAAATTGTATCGAATGAATTTGTTTTTATGTTATATACCTATCTAGTTATTTAAGTTTTTTTCAATATTTTGTACTTAAGGGATGCGGCCATGTTGATGTCAATAACCAGGTGGAATATACATTAGTTTGTTTTTTTGCTTTGATGCACCAAATATTCATTTTTATACCTAAGTAGGTTTGTATGTCCAAAACAAACTTCACAGGTTGTAAGCTCCTCGGGGCAGGGTCCTCTCCTCCTCCTGTGTCACTTTATCTGTCATTTGCAACCCCCATTTAATGTACAGCGCTGCGTAATATGTTGGCGCTATATAAATCCTGTTCATTAATATTATTATTAATAACAGCAAAGTTTCTACTCAATTATTATACCTCTTGAATCAGAAGCCCTGTCTGTCGTTGCAAAAATGCTGTAAGTGATAAGAGATAAGCCTTCTTGCTTGAGGAGTCCCTCAACTATCAGCAAAGGCATCTCTAGTGAGAAGGCTGACTAGAGAAAGAACCGAATGTGTTCTGGACCTAGACAAAAGATCCTGGAGTTTTGGAAGCATGTGTCCAGACCTGTCAAGCCTAAACATACAGGCTGATATATATACAGACAGATGTATTACGCAAACAATCCTGTAAGTCTAAACGAAGAAAGCCGTCTGTGTGTGAGCAGACTGAAGGGCCAGGGTAAAGACCCTACGGAAATATAACTTGCATGGGATGATTTTCTGTGAACATACTTTAGTAATTATTAAAAGCAGTACAGTTTTAGACTGCACAACTTCTAGATTAGATTAATGGTGGATTGGAACATGCAGTGTCCCGAGCCCCTGAGATTGACAGTAAAAAGTAGGGAAGGAGTTAAAATGTCTAAAATCTAAACACTTTGGCTGGGTCTATACGGGCGGTTTAAAAAAACATGTAAATGTGTTACATTTCACTGTTACTGCGTTCATATGCATTTTCATGCACTTTTACTAGCGCTTTAAGGCCTGCATTTAAACTGCAAAACATCTATGCCGCTTTTTCCCGTGTTTTTACCACATTTACATTTCAAGCATTTAAAAACATAGGAAAACGCACCCACTGAAATCAACAGACGCATTTTCCCACGTTAACCTGCATTTTAGTTTTTAAAACATTGCAAAGTGAGTTATCTATAATGCTCAAAAACGTGCCAAAACGTGGAATGCAATTCAAACATGGGCTTTTAAAGCCTCAGGTTAAATGTTGGGGAAAACGTCCGTGTAGACTAAAGCTTGACAGTTTGCCTGACCATGTATCAAAAAAATACAGTTTTATTTTCCTAATTCTTCTTTGTATCTTAGTGCTGCAGATGTTCTCCAGCTGATATTAGCCACTCCACTATCTAAAGGTTCTCGTAACAACTGCACATCCCTGCAGTGGCACTGGATTCAGTTTCTTTTAGTGAAGATGGTGGACCATTCCAGCAAAAGGTACTAGAATAGTCAACAACATAAAGTGGTATTGTCGCTTCACTGTAAATGTTATACATTGTCAAGCAATGTATCTTGTTTAACATATTCATATATACCAAGCATTCATTTTGTCCAGTTTTATTTCATTTCCCAAATCTACTAAATACATGGCAGGAAAAAGGCAACCCCCTATAAGCCAGACCAAGCTTTGCAAATTGCCTGCATATATACTGTGGAAGGCACAAGATATGGCTATATGAAATGTTGAGGCCTTTCTTGTTTTCAGTGTAGCTTTGCACACTTATGGTATCTTCATTGTAGAGTGCAGACTACATGCAAGCTGATAGCAAATAAAGAAATGTTACTTTGATCTAAATTTATTAGATATCTGTTACACTTTACTGTTGTGTTTGTAAAGTTTCTTTGTGCCTCTGGATCTAACAAAATAGCTAAAAAGGTCATACATACAACAGTACAACACAGCTGCATTAAATATAGAGTGCAAAGATTTACAGTCATTTTGTTTATGTGGGTTTAGAGTTCATATGCCACAAGAAATAAAAGGGAGCAAGACAAAAATATTCTTTACAAGGACTTGTATTATGTTAGGTAAGAAATAATTAAATTTTTTGTCTCTTATGTCTCCATGATCTTTAACACCTGTATGTGCCTGTACAATATATTCAAAGCATCAATGTTATCAGATGTTATTCCCATAAACAAAACATATTCCATGCTCCAAGAACAATTAGCAACCTGTGACCCTCAACTCTTTTTCACTTCTGGTTGTGAAATAGTTGGCATATAAATAACAATTCTTCCTTATGCTAGAGCCAGCTAACATTTACTTATTATTCTAACTATCAAAGCTTTTCTAGCAGATCACGAATAAATCTTGTTCAGTTGCAGGTGCATTATACAAGACAAAGTCAAATTAGTTTAAGATATGTACACAACAGTAGTTTTGGGAGAAAGGCAAATGAACATGCATTACTGTACTGACATGCAAAAAACAAAAACACAGAATTAATGTAAACCTTAACTGAATAAACAGTTTTGATTGCAAAAGCACTTCTTATCATAAATGATTGCCTTTTTATTATACAACGTGTTTTGACTTCATTTTGTTGCTTCTTAGTGCCAGTGATCTATTGCAACTATTTTCGGTCATTCTTGTCTACATGCAGGCACACCAATGATGCTGGAAGCAAATGTGGACCATGATGGTGAAATACAGCTTCCATATTTTATTAAAAGCTGTAGATTTTCCAAATACTAAAGATTACTTTTGAAATTAAATAAGCCCTAAAGCATACATGAAATGTTAGCAAATTGGGTTTTTATATAAATTAGGTTTCTCCTAAAATCTATAAAAAGCTTACATATAACGCATTTCGGAATCAAGCAATTCTTGAATTTTCTTAACTTCCTAGTCTACGTATATAGTCGATCTGTTGATGAATGGGTTCTTATAGAACTGGATGGATCAAATAGCTTTTCTAAAACCTTTTTCTTTTACATTTCAGTGTGCATGAAGCACATCTAAACCCAAGAACAAAAAGTCTAATATATTGTAGCTCGCCAGTACTTGTGATGGCTACAGTATTCTTTCATTGTTATTTTCACTTAACAATCTTGCCAGTAACACTCAGCCTGTATTAGGGGGGCCAAACTCACTGTACTTTATCTATAGAGGAGGAATGAAGCCACCCAAGGACAGCAGCACCTGTGCAGAGGGGAATGTTAGATGGACTAGTAGCTTTAGATGAACTTTACATAAGTGAATGACATGTGAAAGCCTAATTTCAGCTAACACTTTTTAGGCAGTTACAGCAATTTTTTTTTTTTTTTTTGGAATAGAGCTTTTTAAATGTATAAAACCTGACCATTGTAAAAACCTTTTTCATTGTTAAATGCATTATACCAGCCTTTTGACTGTTACTACTGTTGAATAGCTTAATCTGTTAAAGGAAGCTGAAAAACAAGACTTACTGCCAAGATCAACAGATAATACAACTATACTACAAACAGAACACTGAAAAATAAAAACTGTTGTGCTAATCCTACTGACATACTGCATCATATGGGTTTTTTTCTTTTACTTTCAGTTTTGCTTTGAACTCTTGCTTTGTTTATCCTCACTTACTGTTTCAGAGGCTACCTTTTACCAGAACAGGACTTGAGTAGTGTTTTCCTTAATTATGATGTTACTAGCAATGAAGAAATATATACAGAATTCTGCAGGAGCCAATCACATTAGGCATCGATTCACCATACAGGTTTAAATTAAACCTCAATTCAAGGTTATCCTCAACTGACAAAGAACAGTTGAATAGATGGGCAAATATTTTTCTTTCATCAAGGTTGAACAGAAGGATGGGTTAGTACACGCAGGATTTACAAGAACCATATTGGGTGACATAATTCTGACCTTTAAATGCCCCTCTTAACTTAAGGCCTTCCAGTAGGCATAGTAGCAGGTATCAAGGTAACAGTGGATCCTCTACATTGGAAGGCAAATGAAGACCTCTGGTTGTAGTAATGCTTGCATTAGCATGATGCAGTGTCAACACAACACAAACAGACTGAATAAGCTTTGACTGGGGAGGAAGAACTCCACTGCACCTAAATGAGAAACCGCACTTGTAAAGACTGCTGAATAATAGCTTTTCATTGCTGTGTTTAGCAAAAACCTGCTGCTAACAGTAAAAGAAAATAGATTATGTGACAGAAAAAACCTTGGCTTCACTCTTTTGTCAAGGTTTGTGACAGACCAGAACAAAATTGATATCTGTTATAAATATAGAAGTATAACTTTTTTGTGTGGTTAAGGTAGTAAAGTGAACAGAGTAGTGTGATGATTGTCCCTATTAGAAAACATAAAAAACATTGTGTCTCAAACTTTATAAAGAGACCAATAGGAAGATAAAGATGTCAACACATCGTACAGAAAAAGTATCCATCTTGCATGCAAAAAAAAACCTATATACTGCAACAGTGGCTTTTTTACACATTTATGGCCAAGCTGAATTCACCCATGCTAAATTAAATAAACGCTGCATACTAACTCAGAGTAAAGCACTGGCTATAAACGCTGAGCATGTCTAGCTCAGTAAAATTTGACATCTGAGCAGCGATCAGGCAGGTACGAATAGATATACACCTGCCTGAAAAGCAAATTTTCAAAGTAGGTCCAAAAAAAAAAGGTACTTAGATTAGAATTTCACGCCTTTACATTTTTGTTCCTTATGTATTTTACATTGAAATGCAATAAGATGTACATCTCTATACAGAAGCTAAGATAGTTTACACTAGTCTGATCGTTCCAACCATAACAAAGCAAAAAAATATAAAGAAACTTCAAAAGACTTTATATTAAATTTATATTTCTACATGTGCAGTCTGTAAGCTATTTCATTAAAAATATTTAAAATCTGTAGTGCCTGTGGAACAAGATCTACTCTTATTTCTTATGTTGATAATAACAAGGGCAGCTAATGAGAGTTTACTGCACACTGGCACAGCAGCCCGTGTTTCTTTTCTCAGTGCACAGGGACTGTTTATTGATTCACTATAGTTACAGGGCTGAATGCAGATACACAAGCACATCAGATGGCTGCTGAAGTACAGATGCTTTGCGAGCCCGAGGCTTAGGAATTGTTCACCAGCTAGCAGAATACTGTTTACTGTTCACCAAAGGAGGGAAATATGATGACAGAAACAGGACAAACAGTTCCTTGTGCTTGCCGCCAAATTCTTTTTTTTTTTTTACAAAGTCTCCAAAGTCTCAGAAATTTAAGAGCTCTCTGCAACTTTATACAGTGTTGGGGGTATTTTGTTATTTTTTTTTTTCCTTTACCATTTATTAATGCCAACACTAGGAAAGTACTATTTGCAACTATATCACCAAAACAAGCAAAGCATTTTGTACACAATAGTTGAAGTAAAACTCTATTCACCTTTTAAAAAAATGAATAGAATGGAGCAGTGTCAAGTTTTAATGCAATATATTCTCCCAGCGGAGTGATTCCCCTCAGTTCCTAAATAGCAACGACATATGTCAGAGGAGAAAATCTTTACAAAGTCAGATATGGCGGTAAACATCTTACACCTATGTATACCCAGTGTGGGTAAAGCTGTATTTTTATCCCTTGTATTGTGGTTAGGGTAGTTTAAAGCTGTGCTGTAATCACAATTTCTTGTTCACACATCTGAGGTAAGGAATCATACCTAAAATGTATTGCTTTATAACAATATGTACTGACAACAGCAATGCACAATTGTTTGCGATCTTTCTATACATGCATTATTTATTAAAACATAAACTTATCTTTTCATGCAGGTTAATGGAATGTTTTAGCAGTGAGGTAGAACAACTTATCTATTCTGATATTCCAGAAATAGCTTGCATTTCCAGTCCTAATAGGGCTATAAATCAAAATTCATTTGAAGACTTGGAATCAATACACACCAGTGAATTAAACTGAACATTTTACAGAAGGCTACAGAAGGGAATATTTTTGTCTCTTTGCAACAGGGCAACTTCGAGTGCGCTTTAACAGAAAAACACTTACAAATCTAATTACAATCATTCTGCTCAAACACCATCATTTTGCAAACACAATAAATATATACTCCTATATGTATTTCAATAAATCTCAATAAAAATGAGCACATTTAATTTTCGTTATACAATGCTTTAATTATTTGGATAGTTTGTTTCTCATTTAATGGTAACAAAGACATCTGCATGATTCCTTTTCTATATTATTTAAAAACATGAACACACATCGTCATATGTTATTATTGACAAACTAATGGAAATTAGAAATAAACCATTATTTAGGTATACTTACATTGTTTACTATGTGTTATACTCTTTTTGCTACAGAGGAGATGGATTAATTGAAACTCGTAGCTTTGATCCCCTCTTCACTGGTTTGTCAGTAAACAGGGCCTTAAAAGTGCTGTAAAGGGTTTTTTTTTTGGCACAGGAAATAAGTGAATTTCATACTAAGACACACCACGATCACCCATACCTAAAGAGGAACTCTGGCCTAGACATTTTTCTTTTGTTAGTTTTGAAGTGTGAGGGAGGGATAATTATCTCTACCAGGATTTTATTGCTTGTGTGAACCCACAGACTGAAATTCAACAGCCAATGAACAGCACCATCATATCTATCTAAGATCAACAAAGAACAACTGATAACCCAAACTAACTCTACACATCACTGTTGGTTAACTATACTGGAAAAATACTGCATGACTGTAAAATTAATTTGCTTCAGTTGTTTCATGATTGAATGCAAATTCTTTTTATTGGGCACATTCAGGGACCCTAATCTAGCAGTTGCCAATATCCTCTCACCACATATTAGCTAGTCAAAATATTGTTTCTATTACTTTACCAGGGAATGACAAAGAAAGAATGTGCTTTTACTCCCTAATATAGTCAGTGATAAAACAGACAATACCCAGGGAAGGGGACCGTCTTACTCACGTATTGTCCTAATTCAAATAAACAGATCACAATATATAGCAGACACTTTTATGTTCTGCAGTAATCGGCATGCGGTAAAAATTCTGTCTTACCATCGTGGGACAGGAATTGCAGGATCAGAAAGCTTCAGGAGCGCTGAAGGAAAATAAATGTATGATATACTCTGTAACTGAAGTACATTTTTAGCTGATGTACAAACTGATGTGTATGTGGTATATATGAATGTAGAAGAACAATTTACCATACTCCATGCTGTTCTGGCTTATGCCTGCTGACCATTTAGGATTATATACATTTATGTTAATCACGTATCTATCATAGGAATCAATCAGATTCTG